>NC_071274.1:18646504-18919004 GCF_023375685.1 Ictalurus furcatus
ATTTATTTAATTCCAGTCGCATTCACACTTGGGCTGGAATAATCATAATCGTAATGCACTAACCTTTAGCATGCACATCATTTTGTTAAGACTGATCTATGATGAAATAAAGAGACACTGTGAGACATGGTGGAATTTGAAAACTTTATTGGAAATGGCATAAAATTAGCATGACTTTAGAAAGTATATATTTTTAATTGTGATGTAGGTATGCAAAATAAAAGTGTATAGAAGTACACTCATAAGTCAATTGTTAATTTAGTGCTATATTATACATATATAAAATTTAAACATCTATGAAATATGCATATGCATAAATTCTTTTTCAATAAGGCATATTACCGCTTATATTTTTTATCTACTTACCTCTTGTAGCTAGTCCAGTGTTCTGGAATAACCCGGAGACCAAAAATGCCATGATGAAATGTCCATGTTATTAATCAAAAGAGGCCCGAGAGCAAAGGTAAGTTCAGCAGAAACTCATTTTGTACTTCACAAAAATCTCTCGAGTCCCATGGTGATATTCTTATAGGTGTTTTCCTCTCACTGTGTTCAAGCAGAATGAGAGCAGCTGAACATCACTGTCTTCACTATAGTGCTGTCTGTCTCATCACACGCGCCTGTTGGGACACACTTGTCCTGGTCTGTATCGCTGGGGAAAACGATCTGTGTGTAAAGAGCAAAACAATCCAATAAGGAGACAATATCACTATCATTATCATAAATACAGTATGTGTGTGTAAAATCAGACTGACTGATGCACCTATTATCATTTAATATAAGGAAAGACCAGGTTTAAAAAAATAAATATTTCAGATGTAATAATATCAACCAGTAAAACTTTATTCTCTCACAGTTCAGTTAAATGCATGTGTATCATTCAAATCTTATGTAACAGCCCGTAATAAGTACAACGATATTGTATAATTGGTTGATGTATTTCAAAATGACAAAAAATGCTGAGAAGAATACTTCATTCCTTCTAAGTTGGAATATACAGTGTACACATACTATATATATATATATATATATATATATATATATATATATATATATATATATATATATATATATATATATATAGTATATAAGAATACTACATACAACCCAGACCTCCATTTTGTAAGTGTTTAATATGCAGACTTCCTTGCTCTTTGTCTCCTTTTTAACAACATATAAATGCACATAATAAAAAAAGAACGAAAACTAAACTGCAAATAAACGCAGTCTGACGCGCTTGTGAAAATAGACTCTTGTTAATGCACTCCAAAATATGACCGGAATACATTATAATTTCAGTATATTACATTTTTGTATGTGTTATGATGAATAGTTACACTTAGGTTACATCATGTTAGAAGTCATCAAGGATTTAATTAGATAGCGCTTTATTGGATGTTGAACTGGAGGCATTATTCACGTTTATAAAAATGCTTCAAAGCATTGCAACTAAATTACACTGAATCGCGAGCTTCGTCATTAAATTTTTGAATTCGGGTTTTAGAGAGAATGTTAGTGCTTTTTACTAGGAGTGGAATACAAGTCTGAGCTAAATGAGTCTCTCTGGTGTTTAAAACACTGCTGTACAGGAGGATGGAGAGGGGAAAGGCCAAAAAATATGATGTCTAAAACTCTACACACACACACACACACACACAGAAGATGGTGACCTCTGAGCCTGTCTAAAGACACAGGTCACCACACAGACTGTCTGGTCCCACACACACACAAACACACTCTGTCTGGATCCTCGACGTGACCTCTTGTTCTGGGAAGTGTGTCTGTCTGTGTGCGTCTGTGTGTGTGTGTTGGGGATGAAGGAAGCCCTTTGGGAGGAAACATAACATGGCCTCTGGGACAAGAGCAGACAGACAGATACACACACACACACACACACACACACAGTTGAGACACACTGATTTGCGTTTTTGTCCTTCATATATCATATGTATATATTTATATATTTATATATATGACTTAAGCCACGTTATCAGCTGAAGAAATTCAAATATTGAGATACTATTAATCAAAATGTGTGCTTACTTTGTGATATAAGTGGTACATGTTCTCATATATATATATATATATATATATATATATATATATATATATATATATATATATATAATATTTCTATGAAATAAGAAGTAATACCTCACTGAAAGGCTACTTCCTGATTTTTGTTCATCAAATGAAGTTCAGCTACAACTATGACCCTGATACCCACTCTGATACACGCACTCACACATACACACTGTTGGCTGTAGTAATCACACTATTTAACTGTATAGTAGCCAGAGATGATTAATGTTTCATTCCTTTAATGTATACAATAAACATTTTTAATCCTTCACACACATTTTTCGCTGCTTGACTCCTAACGAATCGCTTTTCCGACACTGACCTAAGAAAAATGGTGCGCTTTTTGGAGTCTGTGAAATGAATGCAAATGACTTGAGTGCCTTCATTTGTCTTAGTATGCAGTGTGTTTCAGTGTTTCGGGTGTTAAATAATGCTGCATTATTACCCCCCCCCCCCCCCCCCCCCCCCCCATATGCATATAATTTGTTACATAAAGTTGCCTGTGGACTGTGTAATGATTTTTGAGTCAAGTCGAGCCGTTTCTTATGAAAGTTTTCAAGACTACACCAACCCTACCCTACGAAAAACCCTACTACTTATACATAATGCAATAATACATACATAAAACATACTAATTATACATAAAATCTTTACATTACAGTGTACTGGATCCATAACAAGGCCAGACAGGAGGGGGTGCCATTTGTTATAGTATATTTCCAATTAAGAGGCGTGTGTGTGTGTGTGTATGGGGTGAGACATTGGGATTTAGCAGATGTACCAGGGTGTCTAGGTCCAAGTGGGGGAATACAATTTGAACGAGTGATAGGGGAGGAAGGGTGTCTGGGTGCGAGAGTTTAATTATGTGTGTGAGGGTAAAACCAACACATCGGTCAGTGGTGGTTGTGGTTGTGTGAGTGTGTGTTTGAAGTGGAGAGGGGTGTATTTAGGGTGAAGATTTGGAAATGAATGTCTAGACTGAATTTAGTCTGCGTCGGCACTAAACGCTGTGTAAATGGTGATGTGAGCTCTAAGCGGCTCTCAGGAGTCTGATGAGTGCTCTGTGTTTAACACTCCGCATGATGCTGATTGGTTTAAAAATACACAAATGTTCAACATAAGAACATTCCGCGTATTATGCGTGTTCAAAGGCAACTGCATTGAGGCCCAGATTTCTGATGACATTATCATGCTAAGTGAGGGGAAGCACTGAAGTGCAGAAAGTGGAGAGAATTTGACTGTGCGCTTTTTCTTTTTTTTTTTCTATTCTGGGATTGTATGATTTTTTTTTTTTCCTCTAGTTCTCCAGTCACAGCCAACTGATGAAGCCAAGAGAGGCAGAGAGAAAAAGTGTTAGAAAAACGAGGACAAAGTGAGAAAGTTCAGTGTATGTAGGAGGGTGTTAGTCTGCGGTCCCGTTCCTCTCCTGAACCCCCCTCCTCCGCCTGGATATTGTGTGTTTCCAACAAAGACGTAGCCTCTCATTAAAAATCCATGTCATTGGATCACGCCTCGGCTGAATCAGGAGATTGTGGGCAGCTTTAAGAGGCCGTGACTGAGCTGTGAATGGGTGCCAGAGGACAGAAATGGCGGCCAGGCCTATGGGAAGCAGGAACCCGTGGAGAGCCGGGGCTAAGGGTCACTGCCTGTCTGTTACACCCCAGAAATCCTTTCTTCCCAAAACTCTGCACAAAGAAAGTTAACACTCGCTGGAAAGGATTTGGGGATGCTGCTTGAAAAAGCCAGGCTGAGGCATGACGTCAGTGTGTAGTCCGGACATACCTGATTAATTTGCGGCAAGGTGGTTTCGATTTCACAGTAAATATCACTCCTACTAATAGATAAATATATTAACCAACAGACGCTTAGCTACATTTCTATACAACTTGTGTGAATTTGAATTTGTGTGAAGACAGAAAGAATTGTAATGTATTTAAAAAGAAATAATTGAAATTGTCTAAAAGAAAGTATCGAAAATAATGACCTGCCTTCTGGTTTTGATGATTATTCACTGATCATTAATTCATGCTTATTTATTTATTTATTTATTTTTTAAACTAATCCAGTTCCAGGTTTGGTTAATCACTGCTGGCGTTGCTTGTTTTTACTCTTGCTACATAAGTTTTAAGCTACACCCTCTGGAGTGGGGGGGTTTTACGAAGAAAAGTCCCCATTGGCTAATGAGTGTTATGGTGATATTACACTAAGCTAGCTATTGTACCCAAATTGTAACTGAAAACTCCTGAAAAAAGTTAGCAGCGAACAACCAGAAAGTGACAAAAAGTCCCGAAACCAAAACCAAAAATGAAATTGTGCAAATGAACATGGCTCTCTGGATTTTTTTTTACATCACTGAACACAGCCAGTTTTGCTCTCTTGGATTCCCGACCACAGATGGGCGTAGCGTTGTTGGGATTCAAGCTGACAATCTCTAAACACTTTTCTGTTTCACCACTTGGAAGCCTTAAAATATGTTTGATACATTCATAAAAAATAAAGGTGCCCGAAAAGGTTCTTTAGAGTGATGCCAAAGAAGACATATTTAGTTCCCAAACAAGCTTGTTTTTTCTTGCTCCGTGAATTTTAAGCTTTTTTTGTTGTTGTTGTTGTCGCTACAATAAACAGAATTTTCCAGGGTTTTTTTCACTGTGGTACAAAAAAAGGTTTAAAGATTCTGCAATCAAAAGGGTCTTTATGAAATGTTTTTAAAAATCCCTTTTCATCCATTTTTCACCCTTAATTTTGATACAAATCTGATATCACCGAAACTGTATATTAATTTGGTATAGTAAATGTAACAAGCCAACAATTGAGAAATGGTTTTAAAAATCCATGAACAAAACAACACACTAGCAAATTCCTATTCTCTTAATTAAATTTTTGTCTTCACACAGCAATTATAAGCTTGCAGTCTGTATGTGCACACTGCAGCTGGATGAGATCTTTTCTAAATTCAGAACTGAACCATACAGTAGGTGTGAAGTGGGCTGATGGGATTCTGCTGACGGTGGCCATCTTAGTGAGCCGGCTAGCCAAGCCCCAGCAGGACTGTGGAAAACCCCAGAGATGGAGGAAAGAGGCCACGCTCTGAACTCTTTGCTCTGTCCTCTTTCCTGTACGCCTATAATAAGCACTCGCTCTGATCTGAAGCACAGCTTTAATAGAGCGTTTTTCACACGCCTTTTCATTATCTTTTTTCTAAGCCATGAAATGAGACCCACAGGGCAAATATGAGAGATAGTACAAATGGTGCACTGCGTACAATGTGTGTGTGTGTGTGTGTGTGTGTGTAGTGGTGAGAACACATGCAGGTGATTCTGAACATCTTCTGTAGAGCTTTGCTCGTACACGTATGTTCGGGTCCCTGTACTGATCTTTGCTCAGTAAAAGGACTCACTCTGTCGCCTCCCACTCCTGAAATTAGGACCCCTGGGTCCCACTCCATAGCTGTCCGGTCCGCGTGCCTAACAGAAAAGGCAGGTGGCACAGACGCACTGCTCCTCACCTGGTTGCCCTCTGCTTCCCAAAATAAATGGATGATGAGTGAGCAAACCACTGGACCTTATTATTCATCACAACTTAGCAGATGTAACCAAGTAGAGCTGTGCTGAAACTTTCTGGTTAGGAGTGAAAAGCTAAATTTGGGCTGAAAATCATGATCACAGCATTTACACTCAAAATAAAGCTCACTGCCTTGACTTTGGCATAATGCGCTGAACAAGAGTGTTTTTTTACACTGCACACTCTAAACAAGTAGGAATACAAACACAAGCCAATGGAACATTTGTTTTAGTTTAGTTCAGTCAATTTCAGAGTACAGATAGTCTGCATTATCATTATCAGCATTATCAGAGTACAGATAGTCTGCATTATCATAATCAGCATTATCAGAGTACAGATAGTCTGCATTATCATTATCAGCATTATCAGAGTACAGCTAGTCTGTATTATCATTATCAGCATTATCAGAGTACAGCTAGTCTGTATTATCATTATCAGCATTATCAGAGTACAGCTAGTCTGCATTGTCATGATCATGTGCACCAAAATGGGTGTTAAATCGCACCTTGGGCCACCCTTGGATTAGTTCTTAATTAACTCAGTTCTCTGTTGTAGGGTTTTACATAGAACCTATGTGTTCTCCCAGTAGGACAAACTGAAGAACGCTTAACAGTGCTAGATAGAACCTTTCTTTTTTTTTTTTTATAAGAGTGTAGTGCACTGTATGTGGTACTGCTAGCTTCACCCCTGAGGACCATTAAGTCCAACTGGACTACATAACGAGAATATTTAGTAGACTATTAGAAAGAAAGATTCTATGTAGCACCTAAAGGGTTCTTCAGGGGCTCCTGAGAGGCACAATATAAAAGCATTCGCCATTTCATTGCAATGTTCGAAAGTTTGAATCCTGATGATGCCACAGCTAACCATGGCTGGGAGTCCAAGAGAGTAATGGGGGAGAGTTGGCTGCTGGGCCAGAATTGGCCAATTCCAAATTGGTGGGGAAAATTATACCTAATGACAATGTTTATTAATAAGGGATTGGAGGAGCTTTATGTAGAACCTCACAGCAAAGAGTTTCCCTTTCAGAAAAAGGTTCGATGTAGAACTGCTTTAGAAAGTACACTCCTCCTTGAGGAGTGCACTTGACTGGTGACCAGTGGAAAAAGGACAGTTCTGGTTTTCTGGTGTTGAATGTTCTCGTATTTTAAAAAAATATTAAGATGACATGATTTCCCTTTGGTTTACATGGAAAGGATAATCGTAGTGTGCAAATATAGTCATTTGTGGGCACAGATTAAACTGAGCTCAGGACAAAGAAGGATTTTTTAACGTTACATTATTTACTCACAGAATAAACCTGCACTTTATTCATGTATTCCAATGACATATTTGGGAATTTGAGATATTTTAGGAGTAGTGATATAGGACAGAGCAAGACAGAGATGAACAGAGCAAATGAGTGACAGGAGGTAGAAGGTTAAACCGTGCCCGCTTTTGTGGCGCCCCAGCTGAGCGGACATTTTGTTGACATGGGATAAGGTTTTAAGCAGTGGGTGGGAGAAAAAGGAGAAGCAGGGGGAGAAGTTTGAGGAGGGGGAGAAAGTGAGAGGCCGACAAAAGTGTCATTACTAAGCTTGATTTCACTGAGCGCTGAGATTATTAAACCTACAGCGAGAGGGAGAACGACGGGGTGTGTGGTGTTGGTGGTGGTGGTGGGGAGGGATAGGAGAAAGGGGGTTTGATGCAGGAACAGGTCTATTGAAGCGGTGTTGGTGGAGGAGGGATCTTTTTTCTGATGAGTAAATGAAGCTTAAAGTGGTGGGTATAAAGGAATCTAAGCCAGCAAGTTCAAGCGGACCACTCGCCCCATTCATGCTCATCCTTCCTCAGCCGGTGTTCGGTGAGGTAATGGCCTCTCCTCTTAAAGGGGTAATGGCAGCCATGCTGTTTAACATCAAGTGCAGTTACAGTTAAGGGTCTTCTCATGTTTCAATAGCAGCGTGGATTATTTCTAGACAGCCATTAATTTGGTACCCCACTTGGGTTTGTATTTCTTTGTTGTAAAGAAACCATGCCTATGCATCTTGTTTAAATTTGATCCAGACAAAGAAATAGCTATTTAATATTGATATAAAATTTTCTTAAATATTTGCTATCCATTAATCCATTAATACCTCTAAAATAAGCCACACATTGAGCTTTACTGATGCCGAATGTGATGTTAGGCTCTCAAGGGTGGGCAAAATAGTCCTATGCTCTTTTGGAGTGTCCTATCAAAACCGTTATCGAATCCTTACTTTCATATCTGAGTTAAAAGTACTGCAGGGACAGTGGGCTGTCAAAAAGTTGCTGAGAGGGACGGTTCAATACCAAATGAATAAGCACTGGAGAATCTCAGACTGCCGAAAATATCACACAATAAGTGACCAGACAGTGCAGTGAAATTACTGCTGCACGTCTCATTGTTTCTGAATAAATACCCATTGTTTTATTGTTCATGGGAATTTCTGCCTCGATCAGGACAATGTCAGTGGTTCTGTTCCATGTTTGTGTGTTCATTCTCGACGTTATGACATCACTATATGCTTCTAATAAATGATTGTGGAACTAATGCCAGATACAAAACACCAGCGCAAGGGTGTCAATCAGGTTGCCACTGTGAGAAGGCAAAGACAGGAGGACCGGTCGACAAATTACAGGAGCCAGTAAGCATGGGAAATGTTTGCACTTTGAGCACGGGATGGATTACATATCTTGCTTTCATGATATTATATCTCTGTGATATTTCTAGTAGGGAATGTGAAATGAGGGGTCCCCCAACCATGTGCTCTGTCTGTCTGAGAGCAGCATCATAAAAGAAGTGAGAACTTAAGCAAATATAGCCTCAGACTGATTATTAAACAGCCAGGCTCATTTACATTTGGTCCCAGACAGGCAGAGATCAGGCCAGCAGAAGCGGAGACGAGCAGACAAGGACCCCCCCCCCCCCCCCTTTGACCTTGACCTTTGCGGTCATTCTTCACCTGCTGCAGAGGCATTCAGGCCACCATAAGCAGCCCGTGCACTTTCCATGCGTTCCCACGGCCCCAAAAGCACTCATGAAGACTGAGAATGGTCTTGAACTTAATATTTATGTTTGCGTTTTGTCAGACTGCTATTGTCTGGTTCTGTTGGTCTATGGTCTACCAGCCCCTCTTTCAATTTAAGATTAATATTCTCAACTTTAATAGTGGCAATACCACTGAACTCATACACGGCTGCTTTATGGACCGTTAATGTCTGCAATGAAGTATGGCAAGAGATCATTGCCAGAAATGGCTCCTTAATTTTGAGACAACGAGTGGGAGAAAACATGAATTTTTTTTGTGTGTGTGTGTGCAGCTTTGCACCATCCAGACTTGCTACTTTCAGTTCAGTGAGCAAAGAGAGTCATTATGATACAGAGCAAAACTCACCATCTCTCTTACTGTCTACTGATATAAACCACCACCAAAAACAAAAATACAAACGCTACTTGTAAAATTCAGGTAAGTGTATCTATTAAAAGTAGGCTTGTTTGAATTCTTACGGCGCACTGTGCGCACGATCACAAACAACTCCTAACCACTACATTATTTATTCTGAGACTATCCCCTTTTATTGATTGGTTCAAATATTGCACATGTATACCACTAGAGAGAAGGTCGGTTGTTCGATTTCTGGGTTTGAGAGTGCGTGAAAATATTTTGCGGGAAGTCATACAGAGCTGGTGTGTGGTTATTGGCATCTCTATATCAGGTCCAGAGGAGAGTTTCAAGATGTTTGAACGTGCGTAATTCATGGTAATGACTTAAACTCAATGTGGAGAAATCTACACAAGGAGCCGCCTCAAAATACAATCAATCCCTGCTTCGCAAGCATACTAAACCCCCTGAACTGAGAAATGTGCTTGTAAGATGCGCACCTAGTTCTGCATGTATGTTGACTGTTCACTTTAAGTGTACATACTGTATGCCTAAAATTGAGCATTTGCTTCTTTGTTGTATCTGTGTTTGACTGGTCCTAGTCTTCCATCCATCCATCTTCTACCGCTTACTCCTTCTTCAGGGTCACGGGAACCTGGAGCCTATCCCAGGAAGCATCGGGCACAAGGCGGGGTACACCCTGGACAGGGTGCCAGTCCATCGCAGGGCACACTCACATACACACTCACACACACACCCATTCATACGGTCCTAGTCTTTTTCCTTTTAAAAAAATCTCACAATCACACTTCTTAGAACTGAGGAGCTAAAATGTTACAATTTACAAGCATTTTTCAGAGAGAGCACTATAATGCTCAGCCATATGTGCTACTGTGTTTTCTTCTCCATGTTCTCAACATTCAGTAGATGGCAGACAAATCACTCCTGGCACATAAAGGGTCAACACTGCCGCTCTACTCCTTGACTTCCTGTTCTTATTCAGAGGTGATTGGCTGTGGGCAGATCCTTGCTTCCCTTATTGTGCAGACCCAGTGGATTTGCGTCACCTTATTCTAAGACTGAGCATCTGAGAAACTGATCCATGTTTGTTTCTAGGAGGGAAACCCCCAGAATTTCAAGGGGGCTCTGATATTGGCTTGATGGATCGGGTTTATTCAGTAGTGGTATTCCTCGAGATGGGCGGGGGGGCCGTGTCAACATGTCTTCGCATCTGTTTAGGATGGATGACATATGTGCAGTCAGGCTAGGCTGCATATGCAAATCACTTTCACGCACAGACATATACGCCGAGCCAGACACTATTCACTCGTTTAACCCCGCCCTAAATGAACGCACACCCAGACTTGATTCGGGCACTATACGCAAAATAATGGGTTCCCTTCTGTCCGGGATAGACAGACCTCCCTGAGCACCCCCATCCCCCAAAGATGAACCCCAAAAACCCCCATGTTCAAGTGCAAACCCACCGCACATTCAGTGTAGACCCCACTGAATCCCCCCGCCCCATTCTACTGCCACCAACACACTCAGCCGAGAGCAGACGAGCAATGCGGGAGCTCCATTTTATCGCTGTTGTGTGTCTATACTGTGCCCCTCCAACCCAGGCAGACCCTGTCTAGTCTACTCATTGCTGCCGCCATATCAAACCGAAACAAAGGTAGATCAGTTTGTCAGAGTGTACCTAATGACGGTGCTCATTTACATATAAGACGCTAAATGTAGTTATATCGACCTTCTTCAGTCTAAGCTGTCTGATTTCTGCTATGGCAGACCACACGTAGAAAGGACAGCAGGCAGCTGGCTGACAAGACTGAGGTTTAGAAGAATTTTTTTGCTTTAATCTTATGTAACGTTTCATATCCAGGGGAGGTGTCAACTCCATTTTTCAAATACAGAATTCAGAACTAATGCTGTATTTTAGGGTAGGCTAAAAATGAGCAAGATGATGTCCCAGATTTCTGACAGCTCTTGATCTAAAAATAGGGCTTTCGTGTCAGAATTAGACACAATTTCCAGAGCGGAGAAAATGAGTTTGCCACCTGCAATAACAGTCTTAACATAGTGTCGGTAAAGGAACTCACAATGAATACATTTACACCTCGATGCAGGAAGTGCTTTGACACTGCTAGTCATATTCATACACACACACTAGCATAGACAATGCAAAGTGCTACTGCCTCATCAAAGCAAAGCACAGATATGTTGTGTTGTGATCAGAATGAAAAATCTATGCATGACAAATCTGATCTGGGTGTTATCTTTCCAAAAGAGCAAAAGAGGCAGATGATCGCTTACTGTATATCTGTTTTACCAATTACGGCAGATGCCAATGCTGGCATCAAAGGCATTATAAATTATTTATAGTGCCCACATGATGGCACTGATCTGTCCTAACAATAGGAGGTCTGAAGCGAAACAAACCCTCTGCCGCATGGCACATGTTCCCCACAATGAGCACGCCACTCACACAGATGGGTCTGACGACACACTCGCTGAGCAAATCTAGTGAGCTGTGTGCATAGTGATGAGGTAATTATGGTCTGTCTGCCCTCCCCGACTCTCCCCTTGTCTTTACAGTGAGCGATTTGCATACTGGGGGGATGTATTGTCGGTTGTCGGAAGAGACATCTAGCTCCCATATGGCAGCATAAGCACAGCACCCTCCCAGCACTACTGACAGCTATAAAATATGGCTAATACAGGGCATGAGATTAAAGGAAAAAAAAGAAACACGAAGAGATAGACGGATAGATAGAGGGAGGGAGGAAAGGTGGGGAAGACAGCGTTCTGTTCTCAACATGCTCCCATCGAGTGATTTTCATGCTTAGCCTTCATGCTCGCAAACGATTAGCTGCGTTCTCAAACCCCGCCAACTAAATGAAGGATATGCAAATGCAATTAGGTTGGATTTGCATATGGCTAACGGTCACACAGATGGCGAACAGTAACAAAAAAAAAAAGGCGCCGCCATCTTTTTGGAGGGAAACAGCCAGGCGGCAGCGGTGGCGGCCATTTTGTCTGTGGCTGTGCCAGCCAGATGCTCCTGGCGCCAGCAGTATGACAAAAGTGGGGCAGATTGGCATCACCGCCCCATAACGCTCTCTTAAATTAACAAAGGCACTAACACAAGGTCCAGCAGACAGCAGTACAACATGCCCGAGACCGAATCATGCAAGTCATCAGATGCATTTGTATGAGAGTGTGTTCGTTAACTAATGTTTAACTGGCTTCATAAGCAATAGTAGCCGAGGTATGTAATGCATTATATCAGGAATTATATTAAAGCTTATTTCTCAGTCACTATTCTTCTATTTACGAAATAAATAATAACAATAAACATCATGCAATCTTAAAAAACACTGTATGTTATTAAACTAGTATTAACTACTGATGCACCAATCCATATTTCATCATTTTCAATACGATTCTGTTATCAGAACTCTGAGTACTAACTGATATGCAATAACAATCTGATATTAATTAAAAAAAAGTGGTGGGCTTTAGCACATAGTCATGAGAAATACTGCTTTCTGATTCCTGCTGGCTGGCAGGTGTGCATCAATTCCTTATATTAGAGATTCAAACGTTATTCACACTTCCATATCAAACATTTAACCATGACAAGGAACACAAGTAATGGTTTAAGCAAAGCCTGTGTTTATTCTTCACTGTTGTACAGCTAAATGAAAACGCTAAAAAATATTTGATGGATATTAACATCTGTCTTAATCAGTTTAGACCACGAGTTCCCAACCCTAGTCCTGGAGTACCCCCTATCCTGTACATTTTAGTGTTTTCCCTACTCTCAACACGCGTGATTCAACTAATCAGCTAATTAACAGCCCTTCCTGAGTGTTTTTGAGCTAGGGCAACACTAAAATGCTACAATTACCCCAGGGTGTGAATGAGTATGTGAATATGTGTGTACATGGCACCCTGTGATGAACTAGCATGCCATCGAAGATGTATTCCCATCTCACGCCCAGTGTTACCAGGACAGGTTCTGGATCAGTTACTGAAGAAGAATGAATGAGTTTAGTTAGGTGTCATCCCTTACTTGGGTGCTGTGTTCATGTGCGAGAACTGGGTAGCGTGAGTCAACATCACACACATTCATGCCGTTGGAATTGGAAAATGTGTTAAAAATATATTAAATCCAATAATTTAGGTTTATTCCTACTCTAAACTATGAGGATATTGAATACACTCACCTGAGCTGAATTTCTGATTCACTTTTTGAGCATCACATCTCACTGCCATCACTGTTCTTCTGGGTGCTCCTCAGTCTCTTACGCGCTGTCTCTTGTTAAGTCCACACCGTGTTCTGGAACCAGAACGTGTCCCTTTTGCTGACTGTCTTGTGAGCTGGTTGGTTGTGAAAGAAGTGGCTACTACGGTTGAGGCAGAGTGAGTTTCTGGTGCAGAGTTGTGGAGCACAGCGGGATGTAATACAGCTGCTTTCCTCGTTCAAGTCTTGCCACTGAATAAGCAATGAGTTGCTCTGGGGAGGAAGTCCATCCTTGTAGATATTTGATATATCTGAATGATTTTTCTCACCACACAGAGGTGGAAGGTGACATGGATGGACACAAGTAGCGAAGTGGCGCAAAAGTGGGGGAAACACAAAGCGAGGACCTTTGCACTTCCGGAAAAAAGTTTGGATTGTAGAGGTTTCTCCACAATAACATGGCCTCGAGGAAAACCAGACACACAAACACATGCATGTGTAGGTGTGTGATTGTGCGAAAGATAGCATAGCTGTATGTCAGTATGTATTTGTATGTGTGTCAGCGTGTATGACTGTGTGTGTGGGAGGTCATCTGGCCTGCAGGCTCAGGGCTAGGTTGGGTGATCCAGAATCAGTCTCTCTTTCCCCGTATTGATTTCTCTCTGAGCTCTGAGCTCCAGAGGTGCTGTTGACCGAGCGGGGTTCAGGATGCTTCTCAAGCCCATGACGCCTCACCCTGGCTGGCCTCGGTGCACTCCCACCCTTCCCTGCGATGGAGAGACGGACTTGCAGAGGAGGAAGAGAGCCGATGGCGGTGTTGGACTTCATCTCTGCCTCCCACTCTCTCTTTTTTTTCTTCTTCTCATCATCTCTACAGAACAAAATGGAAAACAAAGAAGAGAGGATTCAGAAATCAGCATTTCGTCTCAAAGGGCTTCATGAAAATGATCATGCCTCATCTGTGGTTAAATCTACAAGCACCTGTAATTTATACAATGTGCACACTTTTCACATGCTTAAGGCTTGCTGGTTGTGTGACTTTGTGGTCAGTATGGGAGTATACAGAAGTATGAAGGTGGAAGGGGTGGAGGGCTGTTGTGGGGCGATCTGGGTCTTTCAGACACAGTTCCTCCATTCATGAGGCACAGACATGGGTGTTAACTCCCCGTCTGTCTGGGACAATGGAGCCTGGCTAACATTTACACTTTCCTCACCCCACTGTTGGCTCAGGCCAAGCCTCAGTTATTGTATTTAGTGTGGATGGATGGGTAGATGGATGAAGAGATGGAGGCTCTGGAGGTAAAAGACAAAGTAGAAGAAAGTGTGTGTGTGTGTGTGTGTGTGTGTGTGTGTGTGTGTGTGTCTTGGGGGGGCGTTTATGTGTTTGTCAGTCAAAAAGGGGGCAGTTTTTTTTTTTGCTTTTGGATTTGGACTTGACTTAGATGCAAGGTGTAAAAGAACGATGGAAATATTATGGTGTGAGGAATCTAGGGGTGTTTTTTTTTCACTGCATGTTTAAACAAGAACTGTAGTTCATTTTCCACTGACATGAGAGATGACTGGACCATTGGTCAAAGTGACTGTTAAGCATGGACAACATGCTACAAATAACATTGTTTCAACATTGTTTCAGTTACAAACAGTGCTGCAAGCCGCAATTCCGATCTTAAACACGTGCCAAAAAACACACAGCTGGAACCTTTCGTAGTGGAGCAGAGGAAAAAAAGTACTTTACATTGTCATGTGTGGAAAATCTGGCACATGGACTAACAGTGTGTATTATAACCTCGGCTATGATAATAGTACCTGTGATGTTGTTATGGTCTGCATTATGCACACATCCGCATAAGCCACTACACACTAAGCACAAGAAGCTTAGATAAAGAGGTGGAGACTAAAGTAGTGAGAGCGAGAGAGAGAGAAAGAGAGAGAGAGAGAGAGAGAATGCGAGCAGTTTCTGACATGAGGATGGGGTGTGAATCACAGGAGTCCTGCTGGGCCTTTGGCTTTCTGTTTCATCTGGAACTGAAATGAAATGAGTGACTAGTGCGAGACATCTATCTCTGATAGCATCTAGAGGATACAGCAAGGGCTGATAGCACGAGAGAGAGACAAAGGTGGGGAGCAGAGTGGGGGGGTAGTAAGGGGAGATCACAGCATACATGATAACGAAAAAGAAAAACCCCTAAGGGTTCAAGAGTTTAAGTAAATCAAACGGAAAGCTTCACGGCACAAAGTAGTGCTCCCGTTGCTACAGTTCTGATACATTCAGGAAGCTGCGAGTACATTAACATTTCAGCATCTTCTTTGCTTCAACTGAGATGAACAACATGAGCACCTCAGAGGTGGCTGAGTCAGTCCCAGTGCACACATTTTCTCTGTCTCTGTCTCTCTCTCTGTCTCTCTCTCTCTCTCTCTCTCTCTCTCACACACACACACACACACACACACAAACATGCACACACCGCTCTTCACTCTAACTGCTCTTTATTTGTTTCCCCTATGGTTAACTCTGACAATTTGTCACCATAGCAACCTCCCCTCCTCTTCTCTGCATCCCTCATACCAGGCCTGGGGTGAAACTCACCTCAGGGGGTGAGTGAGCGAGAGAGTGAGGGAGAGAGAGACGGAGATAAAAAGGAAGACGGAAATGAATGGACAAAGCAAAAGATGGGATGTGCGTGTGTGTGTGTGTGTGTGTGTTAAGTGGTTTATCTCAGCATATTTCATAGTGTAGGCATGGAATACAAAAAAAAAACCAACTAACTAAAAAAAAACAACACCTGGCGAATCAAGTACCTGTAAGCAGAAAGTATAACGGCACGATTTAATAAAAATTTCAACATGTTTTCCCACTTGCCAATTCATAATAATTGGCATAGCTAAATTGTTAAGGTTAATGTTAGGGCTGCAATTAGTGTTTGTACCTTTTCTTTCAGTTCTATTCATATGCAATTGAAAGAAAACCAACCACGGCACTCTCGCTATTAATCTGCTGTTTGTTTTACTTTAGGAATGATTTCATTTGAATGATTTATTTGAGAGTTATTTCAGAACACAGAGAAATCGATATAGCTATAGGGATGTGACAATCAGATTATTTGGATCGATGCATCGATTTAAAAGGCAACGAGTTAAATGAATCATGGCAAATGAATCGATTAGAATTTATTATAAATCGAGTACTGAAAATGGATAGAAAACTCGTGTGTAAATATAATTAATATTTTTAGACTGATGTGTAATAATTTAATAGGCTAGCAAGGTGATTTGCCTGTAACGTAGCAGAATCAGTGGTAGTGTCAAATATCTATGCCTTAAAAATCCAAATCATATTGTATTGTATCATGTGCAAGCCTGAGGTCTACACATGTACATGATATTCCGATATATATATATATATATATATATATATATATATATATATATATATATATATATGTATGTATATTAGCATTGCGATTCACTGATTCATTGTTTCACTGATTCAGGTGTCAGGGCTTCTACAACTGATCTGTAATTGACTATGACAAATAACAAGTAACTGACTGAACCTTTAAAGCTATTTTTGTACAAATCTCACTTGAAATTTCACTTCTTTTGCTGGTTAAGCAAAGCATATATGTATATGTTGTTTGTATCTGTATACGTTGCATAAAAATCTCTGAAATGAGAGTTTCTGTACTCGAGCTCCATATTTATGTTCCTCAGAAAAGCAAAATATCCTGATAGATAATGCATCCTGAAGAACTCTTAGATCTATTCATTTGTAACTATTGGAAGTTTCTTAGCTTTACGTTGTTTCAATGCTTTTAAAAATGGCGAGAAAGACGGATATTTGTGGAGTCAGAAATAGTCATAAACCTGCGCGATAAACAGATTAATCAGAGCCAATCAATCCTGTATGTCTCTGTTCTCTACAGCGCTGATCTGGCAGACTGAAATGCGGAGCTTCACTATAAACACTATTGATCAGAAGAGCTCATCTACAGCTGAGCGTTTAGAGCCAGCAGCAGCAGTAGTGTTCTCTACTCACCCCGAATATGGTCTAACGCTTCACACTCGCAACATTACAGCGTGATCAGAGACATGCAGCTCCTCTGAGAGAATGGGAAGCTCTATGTTTGTTCCAGATACTTTGTTCCAAAACCCTGATGATTAGTATTGGTTGTTGTTTTGTAGGATAGTTTACTTTTATGTATGAATTGTGAATGCTTACGTGCAAACTTGAATTTAGATCTCGATCTGAGGTGGAACCAAAGTAAAAAAAATATCTAGCCTTGGCTCTTGGTTAAAAACCGAAGAATGTTTGGGAAGGCACAAAACCAGAAAAGTATCAGGGTTTTTTTCACACAGCAGGATTTATTTCCTAAATCAGATTTTTATTCCGAGTGTCCACAATAACAATGCGGAAGAGTGTATGCTGAGTACTACGGGCCAACATGTGGATTATCTTATTATGTTATACATGAGCACAATGTTCACTCACGATCCTGAACACCACAAAGTGGGTGGTGTACACCATGTTTGTAGCTACTACAGTTACACAAAGTCCTGCCGTGAAATACCTTCATGTGTTTTTGTCTGTGTTGTATTTCTTGTTCAAATTTCTAACGCCAAGAAGCGCATCAAATCACACAATGTCCTGAAATCCAATTTTGAACGATGTGTTTTCAGATTTTAGTTAACAATTTGAATAAGGGAAAGTTCACACAATAAACCTAAACACAGCTACACTATATGTTCAGCTGCTTTAACATACAGTACATTACAGTGTTAGCTGTACGGTGGTTCTACAGTGTAGTTCTCTGTAGTTTTCCCAGCACAAGTCTCTCAAAAGCAAACACATTAATGTATGCCGCTGCTTTGTTTATCTAGCTCTGTATAGACAAAAGCTCCCAGAGCATGGGAATCACCTGCGCCTGTGAAATCGTTACCAGTATCCCCACTTCGCCTCATTTTCTCTCAAAAAGCCTAAAGAGAAGGGCTATTCAACCTGGAGGCTGTACGCTCGATCTGCTCGCCGCTTTAACATTCTATACATTCCCGCACAAAGCACGCACTGATTCACACTAAGCATCCTCGCATTGAACTAATTAGAGGGAGTCCTCCTGTTCTTCATTTCCATTTGAATTTGGAGAGAAAAGCTAGAGAGGAGGCGGGGCGAGGCAGACGCAACACGCTGGCTCGTATTAACTCAAAAGACAGGCTTGTGTCTTTGAGTTTTCCAGGAACATGAAGAAGGGTAAACAAGGCATGGGGGAGCTAATTGAGCGTGACATGGCTGTGAGTGCGTTCTACAGGGGGAACTGTGGTGAAAAGCTCTGAGCACAAACGCTGCCCGAGGCCTTGCTTTAACGCTAATGATGACTGCATTATGCTAATTCGGAAGCGTCAGTGAATCAAAAAGGACCGAGAAGCTTCTTAAGCTTTCAGCAGCACGTTTACGAGGCACCCTTGATAGAATGCATTGTGGATGTACTTCTAATTCAGCAGGTTGACAGTACGAAGCAATAAAAGTGCCAGATAAAGACTGAGAGGAAGTTACTGATGTTTTATACAGGTGCTGATGTGTTCCCGGTGGATACTGAAGTGAGGACGATCTAGTCGTGTTGACTGGAAGACACATATTAGGATTCAGTACACATCTTCTTACAACCTCTTTTGATATAGTGTGTGTTTTCAAGTATACACTGTGCCAACAATAGACCAAGCATCTACACAGGAAGTTCTCCACACTCAGTGTTGTTCTAGATTAGGATTTACAGAATATACTTCACGTTAGCTTGCAGCATTTACTTTACACCATATTGTGCTTATTTGATTTAAAATTCATTATTCCAATGATTGGAATTCATATTCATATTTTTTAGCAACAGCCACACATTACAGGTATGTCTTCATGAAATTACAAACTCAAAACACACTCTGACCTTTCTGATGAAGACTGATGCTTTATGTCTAAATGGACTATTTCTAGGAGAGGATTCCAATATAAGTCTTAATTTATGGCGTGAAAAATGTATTAATGGTAATCCTAACTGCTTCTTAAAAATCTATTTGTAAGCTAAATGTTTTGGCATCACTATCTATACATTAGATATTCTCCTTTTAAAAAAAAAACCGCAATTGGTGAAACTGTTTTATGGATTGCGGAAATAATTTCATACTCGATAATATATAAGGGTTTCAAGTTTCAAGTTTCAAGTCTTTCAAGTTCCCATGTTGGACTAATCTAAGCCCATTGTCATGCTGTCAGTCCGACATCTCTTCCACATTTAACGATGGCTAAATTCAAATACTAAGATTTGGAAACTACTCCCCACCTGACCCCCACCTCTGTCTTTCACACATGCGCTCACCCTCTATTGGCTACAGATTATGGACATAGATTCACAGATCTTATTCAGTGTTCCTCAGAAAGACATTCCAGCTAAGTTACTATGTGTTCCACTAACAGAGCCAGCCCCCTTGTGCTAGTTTGAGTTTTCTGTCTCACTTGATCAGTCTGTCTCACCCCTCCACCACCCAACACACACAGTTCATGTACAAGGCCAAGTTTATCTGCAGACTGGACTGCTGAGAAAAGGGTGCATATGAATAAAACAGTCATTTGTTTACAGTCTTTTTGTGTTATCAGCAAACATTTATTATATCCAATATTTCGTAAGAATAATTTCATTATGTATGATCAGTTTTATACTTAAGATCTTGCACGAGTACTAGCTGTCTGACAGAAGCAGGTGTCTGTCACTAACCGTGCTTTCTGTCTCACTCTCCGTCCCTCAGAGAGACAGCTCGTTAATTCGCACGGCTTCAATATTCTCTTTCGCTCCACGTATATATTAGAATTGTGATGTGACCCTTACAGGCTGTGCGACTGTTTTGCGTCTCGCTGGGCGTGGGAAAAAGAGCTCCACTCTTTTCACAGCTGCTTCTCCCTCTGCACCCCACCAGCAGAGGCCCAAATGCACCCTCACCCCCGTCTCCCGTCTCACCCCCCCATCCTTCACCCCGTCTTTTCCATTCAGCCTCCAGTCTGCTCCCTTTCAAAAAGCCCCCCCTTCCCTCCTTCGCTCATCGGCCTTCATAAATACATCTCATTATTCAAGCTCTAGTTTGCATAGAAATGTTAAAGAGGCCAGCCTCCTCCAGCTAAGCCTGCCGCTGCTAAACAACACCGCACTTTAAATAGGCTACTTTACTTTTTCTACTCCCCCCCCCCCCCCCTTACTTACAAGCCAGACACTTTTATTTTGTTTTCAATTTCAGCTTTGTTTTCTATCCGGAATGTCACTTTCAGAACTCCATTTTTACACTGTGTGCTTTTTCATATACTTGAAAAGAAGTGCGAAATTACTAAGGGATAAACAAAAAATAAATTGTAGCATCTTTGCCCAGAGGAGTAGTGGGTGTGAGGTGAAATTAGCCCTCTTCTGTTCCACAGTAGGCCCCCTGCTGTACATCCTCCCACACCGGCACTTCCCCATTCACCAAATTCATTTAGAGAGATTTATTTCCTCTCACACCTCATAATGTAGAGGGCATAATTTAAATCAACTTATGAGAGCCGAGCTGCAGAGCATCATATGCATACAAAGCTCGGGGGGGAAAAACCTCTCGACCAGTCAGACAGCTTCCTCTTCCATTTCGAATTATATTCTTCACAAGTGTAAAATATGACCATGCTTTAGAGCGAGATTTGGAGTTTATATTCAGCATATCCTGCTCTAAAATAGACCCGATGTATTTTTTATAAGCCGTTAATTCAAGACCAGCTAAAACTTTATGGATATTGTGTGGCCTGTTGAATGCCTGTTTGTAAACTGAATTTATAGAGTGCCTCCAAGCTTGTTAAACTCTCTGTTTCACTACTAAATATTTTATTGCTTCTAAATTCTGCTACTACAGTAGATCATAAAGGGATGTAATCATGGGTGTAGTTATAAGAAATGCACAGTTTGCTCTTAGACAGATTTAACAGCTACAGCGTGTTCAGATTTAGCATCCGATGAGAGTGATGTGGTTTGATTTCATACTAAAATCATTTTGTACTTGTAAGAAATTATGCAAACACTAACCCCGCCCATGTCCTTAACCTTAAACTTCGCAAGTGTCTGTACATGAGACGATGTTGGTTAGAGCGCTGACCTAATCATCTCTAGAGCAATACTTCTGAAGAAAAGAGCTACTATTGAAGACTATAACAGCTTTGGGGCTGATACTTTTTTCAATTTAAAGTTGCGTAGAAACACAGGTAGGTTTGAAGCAGAGTATATGGAACAAGAACTGTGTGAATGTAAAATCTGTAATATCCATATTTTACAGTCTGAGCACAAGTGTAACACAAGTCCACATTGTGTTATAGAACATTTCTGCTCTATGACAATGTTTCAGTGCAGAAATGTAGTGTACAAGATTAACCTGATATCATGCAAAATTCGTAGAATTGTTACAATTTTCTGGGACAAGTTTCCCCCCAAAACACAGTACAGTTCAGATCATGTAACTGGTAGACAGGGCATTCATTATGATGATGATGATAATAATAATAATAATAATAATAATAATAATAATAACAAAGATATAGTAATAATCTTTGTGCTGTGATTCTCTTAGAGGAAAAGCTACAACTGATAAGCTCACACCTAATCCTAAACATAACCAGTGTACAAATCTGCAAATGTCTGAACCATTGGAACAACAGTACTGAAGCCCAGGTCTAGGAAATGTCTAGATACTGCAAATTCATACAGGCTCAGATCTAAACACCAATAAACTCTTAAAACCATTAATGTAGAACCGTTTAATCTGTTGATGGTACAATTTGCTTGAATATTAGTCTATGGAGGAAGGGAGGAAGGGAGGAAGGGAGGGAGGGAAAGAGAGAGAGCGAGAGAGAGAGAGAGAGAACAAAGAACTTCTTCCCAAAGCAAGTGGCAGAACAAATATTTATCTTATCTTTCTAGCAGTTGTGATTGTAACACCCTCTGAAACTGGATTCATACAAAAACAAAAAAACAACCTGTACCAGTATGAACATGATCATGATTTAAGATCAATAAGTGTAAAGAACAGTCCACGGGCAGTCTCTGTTTGCACCTTGAGTATTGAGAGAGTACTACTTTGATTATGGCTGCACTTATTGTTTGCACTTCAAAAATAAGACTAAGAACAACTTAATGTTATTTCATTTTTTGTTATTTAAGCTGTTTTTATTTTTTATCTTCAATTAGTGGAAAGGAGTTCAGTTAGAAGGTCACACACGGCTTCGATTAGAAGTTAGAAGCTCATGCACAGTTCATACACAGTTACAAGGTCTGAAGAGACTCGTGTGAAATCATACAGGAGAAAAACCAGTCAGTTGAGTTCGTGCCAAAACCTTTTACAATGCTTGCATATTGTTCTGTCTTTTACAGCATACGATAATTCAAACTCGAAAAGTAGAACTGAAGTGACATTCGTTACAAGATGATTAGTTAAAACATTTCAAAATATACCTGCATTGTTTTGCATTTTGTGACTTTCAGTCGAATAAAATACTATCGTATATTTCGTTGTTGAAAACTAGATTTCTTAAATATAGTGTTCAAATAGCGTCTCGTCTCGTTCTCGTGAACCCGGTATTGTGTATCGTCTCGTCTCGTGAGCTAAGTGTATCGTCACACCATTACCTTGTACAAATTCTCTAAAGAGTGATGTCGTTAGAATTGATATGAATGGTGTCATACGCAAAGCTACAAAAGCTATGTATTAACTTTTCATACAAATCGTTTTGTGCACTTTTTTTTTTTTTTTTTTTTTTACAAATTCACAATCATAAGACCTCATGAATGAGCTTGAACTCTTGTTACAAATTGTAAACAGAGACATGTAGTGTGAATTTTGTTAATGACATTATAAACACATTTAAAACATGATACAGTAAATGGACTAATGACTAAAAGGCTCGTTGCCTTTATAATATAGGTTTAACACTAAACATCAGTTGGCTGTAGATAGTTCTAATACACCACAACATTCATATTATCCAAAGTAATCCAGTCATTATGATGTGGATTGTTTTTACCTTTTATGTAATGTTGAGCCTAGTCAAGTAGCTGATGAATGATCTTCTTGACTTGGTAACAAACTAAAAGCACAGAAAGAATAAATGCATTAATATACATATGATGTAAGTAAAGTTGAGCAGTATGTATTTGGATGATTGAGACTATGTTTCTGTAAAACCTTTTTAATAAACAATAAAATGCCATGCATGCTCTTTTCTTAGATTGTGTTCCTGAATAATGCATAATAATCCATACTGATGCTGATACTGGACTTCATCCTATATATAAAATGTATGCATATTATTTTGAGGACAGCAAAGATAGTTTTCAGTTCTGCATTGATTTTACACACCCACATGCTGTTCACATTATGTCATCCCAAAAACATTCACAAAAATACACATAAAGAATAAGTGACCCTCAGTAAAACACTTGCAGTTTTAAGGTGTCTGAACAAGTTGGCATTTTTGCACTTCAGGAATATATGAAAATTATATTAAGGCTTATAAAACCCTTAAACAATTAAACACTATCCCAAAACAAGCTATATTTCCCCCAACAGTATATTAGTACAGTTTTCAGAATGCTACCATCGCACTTTTCCAATATGCTCTGAATGATCTTCAAGCATAATGAACATGCTGTTATAAATCTTACTGACTTCTTCACAATTTTATATATTCACATAACAACCCATAATATCTTTTGTAGCTAAAAGTACACCATTTCCTTCATACAGTATTGTCACTTTGCTTTCGTGTAACTTCTTTGATTTACTATTTAAAGGCAGGTGAATGCAGGCAATGAGAGAGAATGTCTGGAGTACAAGAGTGTTTGTCCTAGCAGAGGATGACCTCATACAAATACAGGGTGTCTCCATACACAGGAGAAGTGAACACATTTTTGGCAAAATGTCTTCCAGAATTTTTCATACTTAGTTTATATTATATATTTTTGTCACATAGCCTTTAAGAACGCCTTTGACAAAAGACGAACGTATTAAAATTGTTCTCATGGCTGGATCGGGAAGCTGTCACAAGGTTGTGATGGACATTAACAGGAAAAATGGTGAACACATCAGACACGACACGGTTGCCATACTTTTTAACGACTTCAAAGAGACTGGAAGTGTTGTGCACCAACTGAGATGTGGACATTCACTAACATCCACTGACGTAGACACGTCCGATGTGGTGCTGCAATAGGCTACACAGTGCCCAATGTATGGAGACTTTTGGGACACCCTGTATATACACAGTCATGCATTTAATGCATAAACCGTAATGCTGGAATAAATGAGTATGATGTCATGCAGGCACTATACAGAGCAAGATGTTGTAGCTGTGTATAATAATGCAGTAGAGTACATCTTTACAAATGTTCCCAAGTTATTCCTGTTCGGAATTTCCATATTTCTTATAGGCTCTGTTTTAAAGGAGTGGAGGAAGGTAAGAATTTGACCGGCCAAAATATAGCAGACAATTTAGCTCCGTCACACAACAAGCACTAAGTTTTCCCCTATTGTATATTTCATATTTTCCCAATTAGTTGAACAGACTAATATAACAAGATTTATAATCTTGGATGATATGGAATATGATATTAATGTTGTGAAATAAATGCATACTGCTCCTTGTTTGATACTTTAAAACAGTCATTAGTCAGAGTAATATTGTGCAGAAATAATTACAACCACCAATAACAATGAACCAAAATGAGTCCCATGGAAGCATTAAAATAAGAATATTAAAAAATAACAATACAACTAATATGGGTCGCTGTCCATTCAGCACTACACACCTAATATCAGACACTACCTCATGGGCATTTCCCTCTTTCCTTTGGTCACGGTCAGGCTCTGATCATCCTTTCTATCAACAACACGCCAAACAAACGCGCTGTTCTTCGAAACCCACGTGACTCTCAGGCGCAGACCAATCCGGCGACGCCGTGCGCCTCGCGACCATCTCACCACGTAACAGAGTCAACACCATACATAAGAAGATCGACCATAAAACAAAAGCGAGATGAAACACAAACACAACAAAACAAACAGTACTCTCTGGGACCATCAACTGCCCTTCATAAGCGCGCGTGATTTAACAGAGCAGCATCAACCGTGCAGGCTCCGCGCCACCGTTTTTACATACATGCCTTCTTCCTTCGTTCTCTGGTTGTACATCTTAGCAAAATATTTCACATATTAACACACACCTACTCATAAATGTCGCTAAAAGCAGAATTCACTTCTCTAGCGAGCAGCTTAACAAGCACGGGCGAAGCTCGCGCAGAATGTCGGTTCGGCGACCACCCCCCTTCCTCCCTCCCTCCCCCGGTAAGTCTCCACGGTTTGTGCGCGGCCCCTCCGTCGGCAGGTCTCGAAGTAGATGGAATTAGTTTCTACATTCGGTTCTCTAGCTTTATGATATTTCATAAACTCATACAGCTAGATAACCAAAGAGAAAAACTAATCCGTGCGTCTTAAAGGGGCCGTCGCGCTCCCGAGGCCGCTTGTGCCGTGGTCACATGGTGCCATTGCACTCGGTCTGTGTGTGTGTGTGTATGTGTGTGTGTGCGTGTGTGTGTGTGCGCGCGCGCGGTTTGTCGGTTTCTGTATGTGAGGAAAGGGTTCTACACACACTAGCGCACCCTCACTGAGGAAATTGTGATTTAGGAACCAGCCTGATATATAATATATATATATATATATATATATATATATATATATATATATATATATATATATATATATATATAATTGAATTGAATGTTTGCAGACTTGCTTTACTTGCACAGTGCTAGAGCGATGGCACGCACACACCCAGTGTCGTATTAACACCTATAAGTCCAGCTAAGCACAAATGAACATAGTGAATAGTGAAGTGTTAATCCAAAACTGCATGACTTTAACACTTTAACAACCTTGAAGTTCAGCTTTTTTGCTGTACATATGAACGCACACACACACACACACACACACACACACACACATATATATATATAGAAGAGATATATAGAAGAGATATATATACATGCACATATAAATATGTGCATGTATATATATATATAAACAGTCCAATTTCATTTTATCAATTTCCATTTGATCAATTTCATAAAATGCTATACGACTCCAAAAAGTCGTGCACTAATTTAATCATTGAGTCAAGCCTACATACACACACAAAGTTGGTAAAGCTACATCTACTATCATCCGCATTACACGTATGCTCAATAATATACTTTTTGACCACAGTAAAAGGGGATACATTAAACCACCTGCATTGCATTCAAAACTGTACGATCGCTCCGATTACTTACGCACTTCTATAGCGCCAAATGCGCAAAATCCGCGTTATCCTGATCCACAAGCCGGCAAAAGCAGAATGTCGCTGTATTCGCTCTCGGCTCAGTAACAAATGATGCCGTTTCGCGTGTGAAAGAACACACACACACACACACACACACACACACACACACACACACACACACACACACACTATCGAGATCGAGTGGAGGAAGCAGAGCGAGTGCTCTCACCACTGCTGTCCTTGGTCCCTGTGTCCCCGCCTCTCTCTCTCTCTCTCTCTCTCTCTATCTCCACACACACACACACACACACACACACACACAACAAAGCACATCATTTACCATGACACTAAACTGAAAGTGTACCGCTTTCTACATTACTTTAACCCACAAAACCTGCTTCATATTAAAAAAAAAGTAAAGAAAAAAAAACAAGTAAAAAAAAAAAAAGATAGTCACTGATTTTCGGTCTCTAGGCTCTCTGAGCTCTCCAAAGATCGCACATTTAAAAATCAACATGAATGGTGTTCATTATCATAACAATAAAATGACTATACAATGATTCTGAGCTGGATATATAGGAACGCTATAAACCCAAAAAAGCACATGTCTAAACTCAATGCAAAATCCACAGTGCTGAATTAACATCACCTAGCTACAACGTCTCTGTCTAATGTCTCAGACAATGTAAGAGTCAAATCAATATTAAAGAAATTCCCACTTATTTGCTTGACATGTTTTCACATCTCTTATACCCTGTCTAATCTATCACGTATAGACAAAATTCCTAGATGATTCTTCCTTGTACAAACACATCTGGTCGTTCCAGTGGAAAAGTCACAATCCAAAACTCAATTCTTCTTTAAATCTGCAGGCCTACTCACGCAAGCAACAGTCCGGATGCTTGTCTCCGTAATGGCATTCTCCATGGTTGCATGCCTATAATTTACAGTATGGAATGTACCACAGGACACAGAAAACGGGGGTGCTACTCAGGAGCACATACACAAATCTACAGGGTGAATTGGCGCTACATTTGTGTACAACCGGATGTGTCTGAATACTGATTCAGGAGTATTAATTCGGGAAAAACGTCATGCAGTCGGAGTCATCCATCAGTCCTGCAGGGCTTCAGACACAATCCTGCTCAGGCCTTAGTAAACATTTCCGGAATATATAGACTGATATATAGACTGGGTAGATGTATATTCACAATTTTTGATGTTGCAAAGCCTTTCCTATTAAAAAATATATTGCTAAAATATTACTAGCAGAATGACGCAGGCGGACTTCGTTCTTTCTTTCTTTCTTTCTGGGTACGTTTTAAAACCTTGTTGGTCGTGTCCGCAAATATATGCACTACAATCTCAAGGTGAAAAGGAAAAGATTCTTAATTGTAGATTTTGTGAGATTTTCTGTGACGCTGAGAGCTACGTGTATGAATATATATCATACACTTCTCATTTTGGTGTGCGTGCGTGCGTGAGTACGTGTGTGTGTGTGTGTGTGTGTACTATACACAATTACACAGTGAGCCGCTTCATAATTTACTTCGGCATTTTGGTGTCTAGATTTGATTTTTCAATCCATCATTTCGCATTTTAATTCAGCAAATTCAACAAATATTTTTTTCCACATCCTCGAACATTTTTTTGTTTTGTCTTTAAATGTAATTCACTACAATATACAACGAGCTTTTCTTTTCTTTTTCTTTTAGTAATTTTTTTTTTTTTTTTTTTTTACAAAATCAATCCTTACAATCATTACTGTATTACTACTGTACATCACAAAATAACACAAACATTAATATGAATGATAATTTAGTGGGCCTCATGATTTGTATAGATTTTTATATACTTGATAGATTTTAACATTTGAATTATAGAAGGTTACATTTTAAATTATAGTAGAAGATTAAAGCAAAAGATGCTTGGATTGAGTTAATCAGAAATTGTGTCAATTCACTTTATATACTTGTCATTTTTATGGCTGCCAAAATGTGTGCTTTTTATTAGCTGAAACTGCGAAGAATGGGCCTGTGTATGAAACCCTTAGATTATTTAATAATGATAATAATAATAATAATAATAATAATAATAATAATAATAATAATTTTAAAAAATCTATTTCATATTACACCTGTTGATGTCTATCAAATGCATGTCATAAAAAAAATCATTAAAAAAATTAATTTTTGTCAGTGGATGTTTGTGAAACTCCAAATTCACGTATGTTAAATAAAGAGTCAAAAGGCGTTGTGTGTAATACTGTTGTTGAACTAAAGGAGTTGAGACCTGTCTCTCTGTCCCTCTGTCTCATTGTCTCACTGTCTCTCTGTCCTCGGTGCTGAAACTCTCCCTCTTTCTCAGTGTGTGTGTGTGTGTGTGTGTGTGTGTGTGTGTGTGTGTGTGTGTGTACATTAAAATGTCTGACATTACACTGTGTCCAATTTTTGTTGCTATCATAATTTTTTTTTTAAATCAACAAATATATCTACATTTCAATTTATTTATATTTTTCATAGGTTATACATTATTATAATTATTAGTGTTTTAGGTTAGGCATCCGTTTTCTATTAGTTTGTTCTACCTTTATTTATTAATTTTTTAAATAATTTAAACATCTTACATAATTAAAATATGAATAAACGTATAAAAGAACATATATTTATATTGAATAAATAGGTAGAATTATTAAGACAGGAAGGCAGTAATTATACCAACAAGGTCACTCTCCAAGCAATAAGCGTCCTTCAATTTTCCTGAAACGACCTTAAATATTTCTTGCTAGAAAAAATTTTATTTCTGAGGATTTTCTTTTTATTTATTTGTAATGATAATATAGTTAGAACGCATATGTTTTAGGGCTTACAGGACTTGTTGCTTTTGTAAGGCCCATTTAAGGCCCTTAAAATAAAGTGCAACAATATCCTTACAGTGGTCAAGTTCATGTCTTTTTGCAGTTTGTAAATAATACAGACATCACTTACAAATTATATGTTTCCTTACATACAAAGCACAATAATGCATTCAATAGAAAAGGTGACAAAAATAGATAATATGATCAGTTTACATGTCTTCGGAATTACATAGCCTAGCTAGGCAAAGAAAAAAAATCATTATTCTAGATTTGTTGAAGTCTTCTTTTTTTAAGCAATAATTTCCATTAATTTTCTCACCTCTGAAAAAAAAAATCTCGCCCTAAAGAAGAAAAGCCTGAGAAAAAAAATCTTCCCACAAACAAGTGACCGAGAAAAAAAAAACATTAACCCTGTAAAGAAAGAAGTCAACATCAAGTTCAACAGCGCGCGCTGTTTCCTCATTAGCATATGAATACTGTCTGCGCGAGAGAGTCTGGCCCCGCCCCATTTTCCCAGGCCCGCGCGCTCCTCACCGCCTATTACAGCCTGTGAAGCCTATTTACATTGCACATCACTCATTTGTCCAATAGAACTGAAACAAATATGACTGCATCCCAAATGGTTCCTCTTTATCAGTGCGGTGTGTGTGTGTGTGGGGGGGGGGGGGTATTCGTCTATATTTTTTTCCTCATTTGAACTTCAAATTCTCCAGTTCTGTTCAGAAATTAATTCTGCGTTTCACACATTTTCCTTCTTCTTGCTAATTTTGAAATATTAGGCTGAACATTTCTGTAGGCTGCTATTATAGGCCTACACATTATGTCCAGTAATTCCCCCACAACATGTAATGTACTACTGTACACCCCTATTCGATATGGAACTATTTGAGACGCACACTTTTAGGACCAGGACTAAATCGTGTTGTTTTCACTAGATTTATTTAGAGGAAATAAACCGTTTTGCACTCGAATTAAACTTTGACATGGGGCACAAGACAGTCCTCATAAAACAGCCTATAAGATGATACAGCTAGTAGGCTGTTTGCACGCTATAGGATTTTAATTATGTAGCCCAAACGCTGAAAAACAAGGCTAGCTAATAGTAAATAAATAAATAAATAAATAAATAAATAAACCTACACCACAGCACTGACAATGGTTACACGACATTATTGACGTAGAGAAAAAGAGAAAAAGTGCTCACCGTGACCTCAAGTCGAGAGGAAAGAAGAAGTTAGCTGAGTCCTCAGAGAGGCTACATCTAAATCCCGCATACTCCCGCAATAAATACTATTGTGTAGCTTAGCATAATGTCACTAGGCGTATTCGGTTTGTTTCTTTCATACTGATTAATACAGAGGTATGTGGGTTTAGTTCGGACGTATCCATGGCGACCCGAGTGAACACGACGGTTGATATTATTTTGAATTATTATTAATTATTTTTGCTAAGCACTGCTGATTCGTTGTTGTCTGCTAATTAGACTGTACCTATTCCCTTTCGGCTAATTAACGTGCTTTATTTTCTCTTCAAAGGAGAAAACCGAAGCAACCGAAGGCGACGAAGGAAAGATGCTCGTGAGGGTGAGCGCGAGACAGGAGAGAGGGGAGAGGGGAGGGAGCGCGCGGGATGACGTAGGAGCGCGCGAGGGATGGATGAGAAAGAAAGCGAGAGCGAGAGCGAGCGAGAGAGAGAGAGAGAGATGTGGGGGTGGGGACAAACTGTTCGTTAAATCCACAATACTGTCGATTTTCATCTGAGAGGACAAAATGGAGACTATTAATTGAATCTAATTACCAATGATGAATCTTTTAACGAATTTTCATAACCTTTTCTGTTTTTTTTTTTTTTTTTGACATGACAGATTGTACACGGAGCTCTCACTAACATTTCAATTCCTTTTCCAGGCAAATCTATAAAAATCTCGGCTTGATTTCCCAAGAACTGACATCTGATATGCCAAATAAACGAGTGCTATGAGTGAACCAGGCCTATCATCAACACACGTTTGCAAGCACGTGAGAAACCTCGCGCCACTGTGCCGTGCAAACGTGTATTGATGATCTAATACCAGTAGATCTGGCATCTCACCGACACCAACCCGTATTCAATATATATTGCACTAATTAGTGTTCTTTTTCCATATAGATTATACATCAGGTATGAAAGCATGATGTAGCCTAGCCTACAGAGCTTCCACAAGCACAGAGTACACTGCTGTAGTTACTGTTTCCAAACCATGTCATTTAGAGGATGCAAAGCACATATAGCCTAGTGTACATTGCATTTTTTTAAGGAATGGAGAACAGGGTGCTATTTCAGACACAGTGCAAGGCTACGTCCAAATCCGAGCACCACAGGGTATCTCATTGAATAGATTTAGGTTTCTGTCGTGTTTATGCAGCAACGTGTGATTTTTGGGAGGAATAATTTGACCTGCTGTTTATTTGGACGATAAGTTTGGTGCTTTAAGGCTACTTATTAAGATAGAATGGCCCTTTTTGTCGCTAAATAGTAAAATGATATAGGCCTGCACAGTATATAAGCTAGCTATAGCTATACTATGTGTGAATACAACAAACAAACAAACAAACAAAAAAAATAAAATCTAATAAATAAATAAATAAATAAATATTTGTTCATGTTTCTCTAGCTTTAAAACAAAAGGTTTATCACAGCGTTTAAAACTAATAAGCACATTCAATTCTATAAGAGTTGACTGTATTTTTTATTTTATTATTCTATTTATTTATTGTAATTATTTTGGGACTGTGTTCATGTGTTTATTAGTCTTATCTCTGCCGTAATAGACTGTTTTGCAGATCTAAACCAACGCACATGAGGAGGTTTGAAAATATTATACCGAAGAGAATTCCCAGCAAATTCCCAGTGCAGAATTAATGATCTCATACACCTGGAATTATAAACACTGTAGCAGTTAATGTAATTACTACTGTAAAGAAATTGCACGTTCTTTTATTCTCTTTTACTGTAAAGAAATCGCACGTTGCATGTATCATACACATGACATAAATGAGTTAATATGAACGAAATGGCGTTTTTTTTTCTCTCCTACGATCGTTTTTGTTCTGTGCCCAAAAATTAGACTCGCTTCAATATTTTCACAGCAATCACGCATTATACAATGCGATTTGTATATTTAATGATTATCTAAACGTTCAACTCAGGAACATAGAACTGAATTCGTCATTTACTTTATAAACGTAGGCTAGTTATTTTTAATCAGCATGAATATAATGAAACTTGAATGAACAGAACAGAATAGAGAGAGAGAGAGAGAGAGAGACAGAGAGAGAGAGAGAGAGCATCTACAAGAATAAACATTAGCATTACTGAAGATGGAGGCTATCTTTAAGTTTTACTTGATGTTTTGTCAATTAGCAATCTCAGGAATTCTACTAAAACCCTCCTTCATTTGTGCCCTTGAGGAACCTTATAGGTTCTACACAGAACCCTGCAAAACGTGTTTGCCTATCAGAAAGGGTTCCAAGTAGAACCTTTTAGGAACCCTTAATTATCCAATGAACCCTTAAAGAAAGCTTTATAACAAAGTTGTGAAGCAAAATGAAGCTATAAATGAGCCTCATTATATTTAATATTCCTGTAATGAATTGATCTGAAAAGCAGTTTATAAAATACTTATATTATTGGAATACATCCAGTCTACATAAAGACAATTTACACAGCTATTTCTATCCACAGGATATATTGTAAGCAGATCATTTTATAAAGGATGTTTACACCCTTTTACATTGCTTTTGCTTGAACTTTATCAGAATTTTGAGTTTAGCGAGTACGTATTACTTTATTGTTTTGTAGCCTTCTTACATTTTATTTAACAATAACGTAAATTGTAGGCTAAGCAGATGAAAGAAAATGTTATTATAGCTTGAAATACAAATGAAATACAATAATCAGTTTAGAAATTCTCCCAGTTTCAAAATGTCGACTTGAGAAATTGTACAAAATAATGTACATAAGAAACATGAAAATGAATCTAGGGTTATGTTTTGCTGAGCTGTGTTAATAAGAGATTAAACTTAATTTTTTATTTTCTGTTTTTCTATATGACACTAGAGAGTCCCGAAGAGAGATTATACTGCTTATACTGTATATTCATGTACAACAAAATCAGTTTTACTGTAACATTTTCACCTACAATGTTCAAGTAAACAGGTGAAAAGCTGGGTCCTATTCTTAATATCTGTGCATGCTTGTTATCATTTCTAATCAATAACCTTGACCTCTAACCTTGATTCGTATTCACTGGTCTATTGATAATGATATCAATATAGCAAATTGATTAGGTTGATGTTCAAATTTCTTATTTTTGTTCAAATCCTTGTTTTGTTTTTGATTTTTTAAGTAAATGAAACGCTAATTTTGTTCAGCTGGTCAAAGTAGGCCACTCTGTGTGCTTACATTCAGCTCACATGCATTTACTTAACTGCAAATAAATAAGCCATAAATAATAATTATACAGTTAATAGTTAAAGCAAAATTAAACCATACAAATAATCTATAGCAGTGTGATCATGCATTTTTAAAATAAAAAAAAGCTGTTACTTTCAATAACACTTTAACTTAATAACATTTTATTATAGTGTGCAGTGTACAGTAACTTAAATATCTTTATGATATAGTACACTGCTATATAGTGATAGTGGTGGTGTATTTAAACATATTTATATACAAAATATATATATGTTTATAAATACATTATTATACTATTATAGCAAAACTACTTGTATATAAAAATAGATTTATTGCCAGCTGTGTCACTTTTAACACAGATGTACAGGAACCATAAACTGTTCAGTGTTTATTTTTCTTCTAGTAAGTCATACTTAGGCATAGTAAGCCGTATATATGAGGATGTATGAACCGTGAGCATCTTACAGTAAATAAAAAGCGTAATAAGAATCAAAATTGTGCTCAGACACTCTCAATGTTAAGTAAAAGCTAATAAACATTATTTGAACTTGAGTGGAATAGAAATGTGTTTTAATATAATGCTCTATGTGTATAAGATAATAGTATAAGTGAATATAACACACAGACACACACCATCGCTATTGCCACTTCTTTTCTATGTTATACTATAATTCAGTATGAAAAGAAATGTTAAAAAAAAAGAAAAGAAATGGAAAATGCTTTTTCCCCCCAAAATCATTTCTATTAAAAAAAAACAAAACAAAACTATGTGTCTATAGAGTATATATGATTTTTAAAAAGTATATCCAAGTACAATTAAATTAACCATAGCCTATACAATACAGTGACATAGTACTGTATTTTTGTTTTTCAATTTCATCATGTTTATTTCTATTTTTCTCTATTCTGAACTTAAACAAAAAATGGTTATAAAGAATTCTTAAAACATAAAAATATTATTACAAATTATTAAAGTATTAAAAATCTCTCCTAGTTGATATTTTTTGTATAATCTAAAAATTCAGCTTATACACTTGCAAGTTTTACCATTTTGGCTTCACTTTAAAAGGGTGTAAACCAAACCAAAAGTTACACATGTACACATTACACATCTGTACATTGTAATATGTGAAGTATGTGCTGTTTACCTAAAAATGTGTGTGTACTGTATGTTTACAACTTTACTCTAAACGAGTATTCTAAACGATTTTTTAAAATATGCTATATATATATATATATATATATCTGCATTTCCATGTAAAATATACATATTAAAGGTACAAAAGGTGTATCCTTCCTTTAGGGTATCAAAAAGGAAAGGAGGAGTTTAATGCTATTTTTTGCAGATTGTAAAGATGAAGGTAAGTGATTAAGACATTATGAAAAGCATGAACAAAAACTAATGATGGGCTGCAGTCTCTCCTGTTTATGTTAAGATTACATTTTAAATTTACATTTTGTATCTATTAATTAATACATTATGTTTGCCTTATTTACATCTTTATTCTAAGGTTGGTGTAAGTGCATACTCATTTATTAATCAGGCCACAAGGAAATACACCCAAAGAGCATTGAACACGACACTACAGCCTAGATTTTATTGGTAAAACTTAACCACAGATAAATTCCATTTTTTTCCTGTACCTGTGGTGCTGCTCTCTGTGTGGTTTATTTACCACCTGTTTTTATTAATGTACATATTAATCATGTGAAAGAGAAGCAGGCATCCACCACAGCACCTGCACACACACACACACACACACACACACACACACACACACACACACACACACACTGTGTTAAGCATGTGGCCATGATGTAGGTCCTTCTCTTCGTTAGCTGATGATTCAGACCTCCAGCCTGTACACTCTGCAGCTGTGTGCTCATGCTCCCTCACACTGCATTCACTTGCATCCAGTAATTACATTAGCTCGACAGTCTAACGCTGACTACTTTAACATTATTTAATTCAAGTCATCATTGAACAATATGCCATTTCTGCAGTTACTATTGTTCATGCGTTATTACATAGTAATAACTATATAATTATAATACATTACTTTATTGTTGGACTTTTCTATATAATTATATTTGTAGTTTGTCTAAAATGTACAACATGTATATAAATGACACACATTGATAGTTGTGTTTGTGTTAGAAAACATGTTGATGTGGAATTGTAGAGGTTAGATAAATCACTACCCGTGATACATGTAATAGAAATTTGAATTCGGTAGAAAATGGTGTAATGAGGTTCTCTAGCTCAGTTGTTGCAGCTGCTAATCCACACAAGTCATATGCAGTCTATCACATAATGACATTACTGCAAGCCTAATGTCAGAGAAATGTGGTGCATCGCTCAGATGAGCAGTAAGGGTTATGAACAAAAGGATATTCTAGATGACTAATGTATTTCCTAGATGAATAAAAGATTTTCTAGATAAGTAAAGGATATTCTAGATGATTAAAGGATATCCTAGATTACTAAAGATTACCCTAGATAACGAAAGGACTAAAGGATATACTAGATTTTTAAAAGATATCCTAGATTACTAAAGGATATCTTAGCTTACTAAATAATGTCCTATGACTAAAGGCTATCCTAGATGACTAAAAGGATGTCCTAGATTTCTAAAGGATATCCCAGATGACTAAATGATGTCCTAGATTACTAAAAGATATCCTAGGTTACTAAAAGATATCCTAGGTTACTAAACCATATCCTAGGTTACTAAGTGATATCTTAGATTACCAAAAGGTATCCTAGAGGATTTAGTCATAGAACATCCTTTAGTCATCTAGGACATCATTTAGTCATCTAGGATATCTTGTCGTAATCTAGGATATCTTTTAGTAATCTGGGACATCATTAAATCATCTAGGATATCTTTTAGTAATCCGCGACTTCATTTAATCATCTAGGATATCTTTTAATAATCAAGGACATCCTTTAGTTATAAAGGAAGACCTTGATGACCAAAGGATATTCTAGATATCTAAAGGAGCACATGCAAAGGAGTAAAATAATAAAACAATCAACAATTATAAACAATTTGCAAAAGGATAAAAGGCCTGGGTGAGTCCAACATAATTATGAACTTGAATATCAATTTAGCACGAGGATCTCAAAAGAGTTACTTTTCTGCAAAGTATATCTAATTCCAACCCACATGATTCAGCAAATGAGCTAATGAAAACACTAGCTGGATGAGCTAAACGGTGCACAAAAACGGTGAGCTATTTAGAAGAAGGGAAAATGTCCAGATTACAATAACGCCGCCATAAGAAATATTAGTTGTTTTTGTCATGCCATTTTGTTTTTAGTGCATTAAAAACATAACCTTACTAATGCCCATAAACCACGTAGCCTATAGATGGTGTTCTAGCTATTGCATGTCAGTTGGTATGGAGCCAAGTTTTCAGTTACATAGTATGAGCAGTGTCACAGGTTACTTCTGTCTGGATTATATATATATATATATATATATATATATATATATATATATATATATATATATACACACACACACATACACATACATGTGTGTGTGTGTGTGTGTGTGTGTGTGTGTGTGTGTGTGTTCTAATATATCTAATATATCTAATTCGTTGGTTAGTTAAACTTAAACATCACGTGACATGTTGCTCAGCAAGCCTGCCACATGCACGAGCTCCTTTATGCCAAGCCTCACAGCCAACACACTGGAATGCTAATGAGGAATTATTATTTTTTTTTTAATTGTGTTTTATAGCCTAATATAAAACGAAAATGCGCAAAATACTTTAAAGTGACATTTAAATAGCATACACATGCATGCCCACTGTTAAAAAAAATAAATAAATAAAAAATAAAAACAACAACAAGCATGCAAATAATTCACAGATGCACCCGAACCACACACACGGCCATGCGAAAAGTTTACACTTCCCTTTCTAAAATTAATTTTGAAATAAATGCTCAAAAAGAGAAATTCTTATTAAATTTAAATGCTTTTATATTTCTAAAAGTTTTAAATTAGTTTGTCCAGATTTTAATCTTAATTTTTTTTTAAAGTTCAATTTGATGTCCTAGTGTAATTGGTCTTCTAGTGAAACTCAGCAGTAATGAAATTAATGAAATAAACTTACACAGAGGAGTTGGGCGTGATCTTCGGACCTTTGGGAGAAAAAGAGAAAGTTTCCCTCCTCTCCCGCTTTTTAACTGAAGCCAGGCGGGAGTTTATGCAAATGAGTGGCGACCCGAAGTGGCGCGTGTGAATAGCGGCGGGTGGTGGGGGACGACGCTCGCGCCTCCGTTCCCACGCGCACGCAAAGCCCGACGGTCAAGTTCAAGCTCGCGCCCCGAACACGCCCCAGAGCGGCGGCCCCCATTCAGAGAGACTGAAATCACTCACTGTGCTCTAGGATGATTTAATGGCCTCAAGAATGAAAAAAAAAACAACGAAAAAATATATATAATTGCACATTTTTAACTGTTTTGGCGCTTTTTAGAAACAGGCATGTAAGATGCAGTATGAATTTTCAAATAAAAAAAAATGTAAAAACCACTTATTTCATAATTTTGATAAAAAAAAATAAACATTGTGCATGCAGAACTAGATTTAATTAGCACGTGAACATGTTAGATGCAGCTTATAATTTCAAATAGAAATGTAAAAAAAAATCAATCCGTTTATTTGAATCATTCGTAATAAAATAAATATTATTGTGTAGAAATATATATAAATTCACCATAGTTTACATTGACAGAAGTGTATTTATTTAGGCTATGTATTTATTTATGTGTGTATTTATTTATTTATCTTTACGAATGGAGAAACAGATCCAAATTCAACATGACATCAGTGCAGTGTTTAACTTTTTTTGTTGATGTTTTTCCCATTTATTTATTGGGCTTATCTCCTGTATGAATAATTTGGTTAATTCTATTCATTATGTATATTTTTCTTTTAAATTGCATACCAACATTTAGTCTATATGTTAATAGTTTTAAAACATTTTGTAAACTATTTAGGACCTTAGGATATTCAAGTTTCAGGGTGAAAAAAGGACAAAATCATCTACTACTACTACTACTACTACTACTACTAATAATAATAATAATAAATTCAATTTCCAATTTAAAGCTCCAATTATGTTTAAACGTGAGTTCCAGACACTTTCTATTTGTCAAAAATCTATAGTCCACATAGAATATTATCAACATGTTTCCCTGTACAAGATATACTGTATGTATCTAAGCTAAAGGATGTGTGTGTGGATTATTACAATGTATCTGAGTCAGCCATTAGTGAATTTTAAATGTACTATAGCTGCAACAACCATGCAACTGGTGCTAATGATGCAAAATGAAGCTCCATAGGTAAGAATAGATGTCCTGAAATGGAGCGGTGGTCATACGCAGGAAATCTTTTTTTTTTTAATTAAAATTTTAGAAATATGATTGATGAGTTTTGTTCAGATGTTCACATGTATATGAGAAGACAGACTTGAGCAGATTCAAATGGTGAATTTTATGATCAGTGCTAACACTTCATTCTTCATCATCTTCCAGACTAAGTTCTTCAGAGACGTATAGCATATTTTTTTCTTTTCATCAAGGATAAGATCTAATGTCAGGCTAATCTAATCTAAAATCTTATCAGCAGAATGATTTTGTATGTACAGATTGAGATGTTTTAGTCTTGAGCTATGTTGAGTGTTTTGAGTATTTTTTTTTTTCCTTTTAAATATATGTGATTATATATGTGCTATATGTGATTATCCACAGACACAACATACTACATTTTGGAAGCAGGTTAGACAATATAGTTAGACGCATGCAACCGATTCTCAATAGAAAATCCAAATTATTAGCTATTAAAATAAAAAAAATATTCAGAGCTGTCCATGAGGTTTAAACCCATGTGGGCATTTGTCCATCAAAGCTTACGTCTAACAATTTAATCTCTCAAGCATCCTGGTTTGTGGAAATCTGTCATTTTATTTATACAACGTAATTCTTTACTATAATTTCATTTCATTTCTACGTATAACTAAAGCAGAGCTGATTAAAAGGAATAGCTACTAATCTCCACACTTCCTCAAATTTACACCCGTGAACATTGACTGATTTTTGCTAATTAATGTCTGGATTAATATTCGTACCCATAGTCTCACTTTGCCTGTGAGAATGTCTGGGTTTCCATCTCTCCAGCCCTCATATATATTCCTGGTGTGTGTGCATTGTGTTTGTGTCTGAAGGGTGTGAGATTTTTATGTATGTTCATGTATATGTGTGTGTGGGGGGGGGGGATTCTTTCACACACTCTCAGGCTCATTTGCATGTATTGAAATGTGGGATAAAGAACGAACATGCACACATCAGACAGATGACTGGCACACACTGAGGGTGTTTCCCAGACATGTCTGTCCATGAGAGTGTGTGTGAGGTGTGTGTGTGTGAGAGAGAGAGAGAGAGAGAGAGAAAGAGAGAGAGAGAGCAAGAAGGAAAGAGACCAGACTTAATACAAAATGATTAGCATTATTAATGATCATTGGTTATTATAGAGCCGTGTATAAAACTCTGACTGATATTATACAGTATATTGTGTGTTTCCAATCTCTTCATGAAGTCACAAATATATAGAAGGAAATAAGGCAAGTCATCAATTTTCATTAGAAATTTGTTGACACAGAACATTAACTGATATCACAGATATTCTGTCATTTGTTGGACTTTGGGAAATCCTGGTTCAAGTCTGGCTCAATCGTGGGAAAGCGACTTAACACGCATATGTCAAAGCTTTTGTCTAGCCAGACTATAATTGGCGTGTTCAGACCCCCCCTTCCACTGTCTTCTCATCCAGCCTGATCCCTCTCCAAATGGTGTCTGGCTCCGTGACCTTACTACCTTTTCACTGCATATATGTTTAATTAGCTGGACAATATTTGGGAAAATTTTGAAAAAAAAAAAAAGGACCTCCATGTTGTTCCTATGTCAGGCATTCTCTGGGCAAAATGGCAAAATTTAAAACGGCTGGATACTGTAGCTAAAAATGGTCAAACTAATGTCACAGTATTCAATCCGAGGTCCAGGATTCAGTCTGATATTATACACAATTGAGAACTAAATTTCCTTTGAATGAAATCATAAGAAGAGGTAAAACCGCTAACCAAGACTATAAGCATGACAAAATCTTATGAAATGTTACTTAGATTAGGGTTAGGGTTTGGGTTCTGGCTGAATTTCTCAAACTGCATTTATAAGTATAAAAAGCATGATGTATCAATCATTAATAAATAAAAAATTGTAATCGCTGGTAAATTGCTGTAGTATAAGAGGAATAAAACACTCGGGTTCATCTTCTTATAGGAAAGTAAACAACTTTAGGTTGGCAGACGGTCTAGCCTTCGCTACCCACGTGCATCAATGAGTCTTGAGCGCCCAGGAGCCTGACGCTGGTTCACCGGTTGTCCTTCCTTGAACCACTTTTCTTTTGGTAGGTACTAACCACTGCATACCGGGAACACCCCACAAGACCTGCACTTTTGGAGATGCTCTGACCCAGTCGTATAGCCATCACAATTTAGCCTTAGTCAAAGTTGCTCAGTTCCTTACACTTGCTCATTTTTCCTGTTTCCAACACATCAACTTCGAGATCTGACTATTTACTTGCTGACTAATATATCCCACCCCTTGGCAGGTGTCATTGTAACAAAATAATCGATGCTAATTTTTAAAAAAATTGCAGACTCCTCTGAATATTGCAGAGTTGGCCTGATTTCGCATTAATTTCTGCAATCACACACACACGCACACAAACACACATATATATATAACTAACCTCTAATAACTACCTGTACTTTGTGTACTTACTGTACTGAAGTTCTTTTAAATTGTACATTAATATGAACATCATAATCAACTTTTAGTATTCGGTGTTCAATGTCGGATTACTTGCCTGATGCACGTTTATGACTTAGCTTACAAGTGTCTTATTGTCCCCGAGCCATGTCCCTGCTGTTCGAGCACTTAAAGCTGTAAAGCAGAACAGCTCTGACTTTAAAGCACTTCCACTCGTGGCCTGTTCGAGCCTGTAGAGGCTTTATGAAGTTGTCTTTATAGACTTGGGGGGAAAAAGTGCTTAGTCATGTCTCATTAGCGAAATGACCGAGGGAAGTGTGGCCAAAGAAAAGCTTTTCAGCAGGAACGGCCAGGTCCTTACGGGAGGGTCAGATGAACTTTGAACCTATGGGGTCAGGACCTGTGCTTATTGATGAACTCTTGGCTAAAGTGAAGGATGACCTCTATAAGGGATGAATGCACTAGAGGAATTCCCTGTTTTTCTCTAATAGTATTCATATTTTTCATAGACTTGTTTTAGGATCAGTATAGGGCTGATATTAGCTTAAAAAACCATGGACTGCATTCCAGATAATAAAAAAAAAAGAATGAATCTTGTAACAAATGGAAAAAAATGGAATTTAGTGCTTTAGGAATTGGAAATGTTTACATATAAAATAGACTTGATTGTATGTTTGGGGGGGATTTATTTAATATACTTATACTTTATTGTATTTATAATATTTGCAGTGAAATAGTGTGAAAGAGTTTAACTGAATAAAAAAGCTGTGGTTTTGTGCAAGTCACATTTTTTTAGCTATATTATTTCCTGTATTTTTTTTTAAAGGATTAAAAAATGTAAGCTTAATAGTTCTTAAAGAAAAATGTATCAGATGAATATCGATATCAGTTGATACTCAAGATTTCTGTATCAGTACTGGTATCAGAAAAAAAGGTGGTATTGTACCATCTCTATTTTGTTTACATGGTCATTCAGATTATTTTTTTCACTTGGTTGTAGTTTGGTTTCATATTGAAGATACATTTTGGGTGAAACTGTGAGTGTAAATATTGAAAGAATAGAAGTAATACATTTGAATGAAAACCATGGTTATTAAAATAAAGATTATTTTATTGTTTAGGATTGAATTTTTTTTGTAGTTTGTAATCAACTAGACGCACACTAATACTTACAAAAAATAAATGAGAGCAACATTAATAAATGTATTATACATAAAGTTACAGATTTGTAAAACGCTGTATTTGCGATTTTTTAAATTTCAGTTACCAATATTTCAAAATGGGTGATATGATGGTACAGCAAGTAGCATCGCTGCTTCACTGCTCCAGGGTCCCTGCTCTGATACTGAGCTCATGTTACCATTACAGTCTGCGTGCTCCCCGTGTCCATGTGGGCTTCCTCCAGGTTCTCTGGTTTCCTCCCACCACCCCAAGACATGCATGTAGGCGGATTAGCTACATAAAATTTCCCATAAGTATGGATGTGTGTGTTATCCTGACCAGGATAAAGAGCTTGCTGAAGATGAATGAAAATTATGAAAAATAAAAACTTCCATCCACATTCCATGCCGGGTATCCTACACAGGGTCATGGGGGAGCCTGGAGCCTATCCCAGGGAACTCGGGGCACAAGGTGAGGGACACCTGGATGGGTTGCCAACCAGTCGCAGGGCACAATCATGCACACATATACACACTAACCACTAACCACTAAGCCACCATGCTCGCCTGTGTGTTCAACATTTCATATGTATTTCTAATGATTTGTTTCTGTCTAATATTTATATAAGATGGATTTTTTAAAACACACAGCAAGTTAAGAAACATAAAGAAAATCATGCTTAAATTAAACCATAATATCACCACTCTCTCTCTCTCTCTGTGTGTGTGTGTGTATGAGAGAGAGAGAGAGAGAGAGAGAGAGAGAGACAGACAGACAGAGAGAGAGACAGAGACAGAGAGAGAGCTCAGACTGAAGCAGTAAAGACAATAATTATGAGCATGAATTCAGAGGCCAAGTAAAGACCTGCAGAAGCCTGGGGTGTTGCTATGGGGATATAAGTGTGTGTGTGTGTGTGTGTGTGTGTGTGTGTGTGTGTGTGTACTTTAGGCACCAGACTTAGGGTCTATCCCCAGGGAGGTGCCCAGACAGTCGTCCCTTCAACCGACCCATTTTTTATTTGGGTAGGAAACCAGGAGCGACGGTGGGTGAGATGAGCTACAACACAGCCAAGCTGCACGCTGCACCCTGGAAGCTTTAATGGTAGAAAATAACCAACAATTAATTTAACAAAATATAAAAACATTTTTTTTTTTAAATCAACACGATCTCACACTCAAATTTGTACTGATGAAAACAAACAAGTATAAGGTCAGTATTAGGGGTGGAGCTAACATTTGTACTTAACTTAATTTATGCCAAATTGAATAAATTCCAGCTAAGATTCGTACATATTTTCTACACATGAGATCTACACATCCTGCCTTGGTCAACAACTCTTTAACTGTACATACAACTGTAAGAAAAGCTAGCAATGCCCTTCCCTGAGTAATGCTTTTCACAGATGATTATGTAATAATATGATCACATGAATAAAAGTGAAACTACATGTACAAAGTAATATGAAAATAAGTGAATCATGTGTAAAAAAAATTAATACGTGAAAATAAATGAATGTGTAAGAATCACGTAAAAAATAAATAAATCACACATGAAAACATGTTAATCTTGTGTAAAAATTTGAAACATATGTAAATAAGTGAATCATGTCTGAAACTCCAACGAAAAAACATTAACTGTGCAAAAAACCCAGAATGAAATTAAATGAATCATGTATTAATCACATGAAAATAAGTGAATCATGTGCAAAAGAATCACTTGTGAAAATAAATAACACATCAGTAAAAATCGTGTGAAAATAATGGAATGAACTGTGTATTTTTAAAAAAAGCTAGAAAAAAAGTTTATTTCTAAAAATAATTTGTAAATAAATGAATCGTGTAAAAATCAGATGTGAAAAGAAATGCATTTTGTGAAAAAAAAATCCTATGAGAAAATTAAACCACTACACGAAAGTCCATTACATGTGTCAAATGTTCACACGTGTAAATTTCACACGTGAACAATGGGATTTTTTCAGTAAGGGAACATTTTAATGACTTGAAATCAAAAACAATTCATAAGAGATTATACACGAATTTAGTCATTAGATATACATTCTTGAAAAAGATCATTACAAGGTCAAGTAAAGGTCTAATGAATATAAACACCTCACTCCAGTCATAACTACACCTTGTTTAGGTTAATGTGACCTTGTGCCTTTATACAGGTTCCTGTAATAGAGAGTTACACTTGTAATTGCACTGTTGTTTGAATGTAAATGTATTTACTAAAATGTATGTGATAATAATCAAATACTGCACTGGTGTTTTGTTTTGGTGGATTTGGTAGACATTTTGAAATGACAGACGCGTCGCGGCTGGATGAGAGAAATCGGCTAAATGTAGTGAAGCATTAGCGATAAACTGGCCTCTAGTGGTAACAATGTGTAATGACTACTTGAAATAAGAAAAGTAACTGTTTACATAAACAAGTTTTATAGGCTACAATCACATCATAACATTTATTTCTGAAGCCTTCAACAGTCTGTTCCAGGGGTTCTGTTACAGTAAACACATGGAATGTATTCTATTTTATTTATAGCTTTACTGAATGAAAAATGCCACTATAAGGATAAACTCTGAACCTTCTGAACCTGTAAAAAGCACAGAAAATTATACTTCAGTGAAAGTAAAGGGGTCAGAATCTTACTTAATTAAAAGTTGAAGTCCCTCATTATAGGTCATCAGGGAAAAAATGCATGATTTTACCTCTAACTAAACGTCAGATAAAAAATTCTTGAGTAAATGTACTGTTACTGTACTTACTGTAAGTATTCATTCTGTATAATGAAAAGGCTCATATAAATTTGCCTCCATAGAAGGCAAGAACATGTTGATGTAGTCAGTTTCCCAGACTATATGTAACTAAGTTGGCCTGTTTTCTTTGCTAATGCAGGTTAGACTAGCAATAATTCCAGTAGCTAACATGATTGGCTAGGAAGCATGTCAGACTCTAGCTAATGGTGAATATTGATTAGTTATAGGATATTTTACTTCTGATTAATTCATTAGCAAACTAAGTAGCATTAGTTCTGCATATGAGCACTTAACGAGATGAAATGGTGTTTTGAGGCAAAATTATATATTTTCTTTAAAACTACAATCAAACCACTTTAGATAAATAATAAAAGATACTTTTGACATGAAAACATGACTAAATTAATTTCATCAGTTAAAAACCAAGCATCGGACCAAGAAGGATTTTTCAGCAGCAATATTATTCCTGTGGAATAATACCAATTTGTGTGCATATCTTTGCACAAAAATTAATCATTAAACTCACTCTCTAAGAACCATGTGTGATATAGGTGTATGTCATTCAATTTTTCCTTTTTTGAAATTTTATTTATTGATGCTACGAATAAATAATGTTTAAAACCGATGATAAAAGTATAAGCCTGAACCAATTGCAATATGTCCCAAACAACCAAACATACTGTCCCAAATTCCCAAACGTACTGTCTGAAACTACTAAACATACTGTCCCCAATTCCCAAACATACTGTCCCCAATTCCCAGACATAATGTCCAAATTCCCAAACATACTATTACAAACTACCAAACATACTGTCCCCAATTCCCAAACATACTATCTCAAACAACCAAATACACTGTCTCAAACTAACACACATATTTTTCCAAACTAACAAACATACTGTCCCAAATTCCCAAACATACTGTCCCAGATTCTCAATCATGCCATCCCAAATTAACAAATAAGTAATTTAAAATGGTTTTCAGTCTGTCTTGACAAAAGTATAAGTCATGCTTCAATAGAAGAGTCTGGGAATATGGGACAGTATGTTTGAGAATTTGGACATTGGAACATATATTTCAATTGGTTCGACTTTTACTTATATCCTCGGTGACATAAAACATTATTTATTTGTAGCATGCTTCTTCGTAGCATCAATAAATCACATTTAAAAAACTAGAAATAAAATACTATAGCACCTGTGTTTGTTAGAGAGTGAGTCAAATAACTAGTTCTTGTGCAAACATTGCAGTATGTATACAAATAGGTATTAATTTGGTAAAAAGGAAAAGACAGAAGCTTTGAGATTTGTACCTTTGGACTTTGAAGGTCTGTATGAAAAGGTAAAGATCTACAAGGACACACAGCTAATGAATGTTTTGTAGTTCCAGTCAACGTATTCTTAAAATACAGTGTTACCAAATTGTTTATTTAAACTGGAGAATATTTAGCTGGACAATATCATTTTAAGTAAGTGTAAACTTTTCATTGATTGTTACCAGCCACATTCTCATGACAATTTCGTTATCATTACGTAAGACTCATGTATAACTTGTTTAACGTTTTGTTGACCTTGGCTTTGTTGTGCAAAAATATCATGTGTGTTACAGTGAATCATTGCTGTGATGTAATTTTAGCAATCACCTAAAGATGGAGACACATACTCGCTTGAAGTTTCTCGGTTTATAAGTGGATAAATTAATAAGGTAAAATGGCACCAAGGAGACAGTCGGAGATGCAGAGAGGCAGAAACAGTAAAAAATAATAATAGTATACAGATTTTTTTACCTAATCTAGTTCATATTGAATTTTAGAAAATATTGGGTATATTTCAAACTAATAAACATACTTTTCCAAATTAACAAACATACTGTCCAAATTCCTAAACATACTGTCCAAATTCCCAAACATACTGTCCAAAACAACATACTGTCCCAAACACCCAAACATACTGTCCCAAACTACCAAACATACTGTCCCAAACTACCAAACATACTGTCCCAAACACCCAAACATACTGACCCAAACTACCAAACATACTGTCCCAAACACCCAAACATACTGTCCCAAACACCCATACATACTGACCCAAACTACCAAACATACTGTCCCAAACACCCAAACATACTGTCCCAAACTACCAAACATACTGTCCCAAACACCCAAACATACTGACCCAAACTACCAAACATACTGTCCCAAACACCCAAACATACTGTCCCAAACTACCAAACATACTGTCCCAAACACCCAAACATACTGTCCCAAACACCCAAACATACTGTCCCAAACTATCAAACATACTGTCCCAAACTGTCGGTGGCTGTGGCTTAGGTGTTAGAGTGGGTTGTCCACTAATTGTAGGGTTGGCAGTTCTATTCCCGGCCCACATGACTCCACATACCGAAGTGTCCTTGGGCAAGACACTGAACCCCAAGTTGCTCCCGATGGCAAATTAGCGCTCTGCTACAGTTAGCGCTCTACTACCATTGGTGTGTAAGTGTGTATGTGAATGGGTGAATGGGTGAATGAGACGCAGTGTAAAGCGCTTTGGATAAAAGCGCTATATATGTGCAGACCATATACCGTTTACCAAACTACCAAACATACTATCCCAAAATTCCAATCAAACTGTCCCAAATTCCCAAACATATTGTCCCAAACAATCAAACATACTGTCCCAAATTCCCAAACATAGTGTCCCGAACAACAAAACATACTGTCCCAAACAATCAAACATACTGTTGTTAAACATACTGTGCCAAATTCTCAAACATACGCTCTCAAAGTATTAAATATGCTGTGCCAAATTCCCAGACATAAAGTCCAAATTCCCAGATATACTCTCAAACTAATAAACATACTTTGCCAAACTACCAAACATATTGTCCCAAATTCCCAAACATATTGTCCCAAACAATCAAACATACTGTCCCAAACTACCAAACATACTCTCCCAAATTCCCAAACATATTGTCCCAAACAATCAAACATACTGTCCCAAATTCCCAAACATAGTGTCCCGAACAACAAAACATACTGTCCCAAACAACCAAACATTCTGTCCCAAACTATAATTCCCAAACATACTGTCACAAATTATCAAACAGACTGTCCAAATTCCCAGACATACTCTCAAACTAATAAACATACCTTTCCAAACTAAAAAAATACTGTCCCAAACTACCAAACATACTTTCCCAAATTCCCAAAACATATTGTTGCAAACTACAAAACTGAAAAAGATACTGTCCCAAACAACCAAACATATTGTCCAAATTCCCAAATATACTGTCTCAAATCTCCAGACATACTGTTCAAAACAAACAAACATGCTGTCCAAATTCCCAAATACACTGTCTCAAATCTCCAAAAATACTGTTCAAAACAAACATGCTGTCCAAATTCCCAAATACACTGTCTCAAATCTCCAAAAATACTGTTCAAAACAAACATGCTGTCCAAATTCCCAAATATATTGTCTCAAATTAACAAACATACTGTACTTTTACAAACTAACAAACATACTCTCCCAGATTTCCAAACATACTGTCCCAGATCATGCCATCCCAAATGACCAAATACATCATTTAAAATGGCTTTCAGTCTGTCTTGACAAAAGAGTAAGTCATACTTCTATAGAATATGGTATAAACATTGGTAAATATGAGCAAAGAAGGCTGTGAAAAATTGTCTTTGTTGTTGAATCTTTTGATCTTTTGTTTAAAAAAAAATTCACAAAAATACTCTGCTCTCATGTATATCAAACAATTACTATATATATATATATATATATATATATATATATATATAACATTGGAAATATTGATATTAGCAGTGTTGTAGCAACACTGTGAGGAAAGTGTTTCTAAAACCCCTAGAAAGATAGATCAAATAAACTGTGAACAATACATTCTACTAAAAGAATTAGGATTTTGGCACAATAAACTGACCTATCATTTTATACAAAAGTAACACTGTGTGGAAGGTTTGTTTTAGTGGGAAAAGGTTCTTTGGTTCATACTGGCACCAACAGAAAATTGAATAATTTCTCTAAGGAACCTTTTATGATTACATTATTTGGAAGCGTGTACTACTAGTATCCAAGTGTTGTTTCCTCCAATCTAATTTCATTCAATTTAATTAGATTAATCGAATCCAATTTTTTTATGCAAAGGCAAACACTCAGTTGTAGGGTTCTACAGAGAATCTCAAAAGCAAGGCTTCCCAATCTAGGGATTGCACTTGATTTACAAATGGGGTCTCACTTCATAGTCTCATTATTATGAAATGTTACTGGGAAACAAGACACAATTAAATCAAGATTGTTCATGTTCTTTTATATGTGCTAGCATAAGAGTGCAGCAAATAAACAAAAAAAACAAAACAAAAAACACACTTGTTCCTAGACAACATCAAGTGACTCTGACTCAGTGGAACATGAAAAGTCAAGAAAAAGAAACTGAAACCATTTATTAAATATGGAATTAGATCCTAAAATATAGATCTGGAATAATACAAAAAAAAAGTTGGGTCATCAAAGCTTGGGGTCGCAGAAAAAAATCGTTTGAGGTTATTTATCCCGAAAGACTAGGAGCCCAAAATGCTTCAAAGTTTCCTTTGTAATGATTCTAGATTTATCCTTTTTCCAAAAATGTAGAAAGCAGGTTCCAAGTTTAGAGGGATCAAAATCACAATATAACACATACAAGACAAGCAAAGCAGTATATAAATACTAATGAGCCATGATAAGATATAAAGGCTCTGGTGTGAAAACATTGGGGGTGTGGTTAGGGCGGAGCCAGAGAAAGCACGTGGGTGAAGCAAACAGAAAACAGGATTTGCTTCTGATACAATCCTGCAGATGTCAGTGTTGTTCTGTTGAGAGAAGCACAACTCTCACTCTGAGCTTCATCCAAACAGCAAACAGTGGGATAAAGAATTTATTAAAAGAGATAAAACTGAAGTCAAGTGAATATTTATGCGATACACGACTATAGGCTTACTCAAACACACTTATACATACAGAAGAGGAAGGAAATGACCTAAACACTCAGGAAAACATCATCCTCATTCAAAAAGTAGGCTACCTGAACATCTCAGTAATGAGTGGGTGGATAATTTATGCATTCACAGCACTCGCAGGTGTGTTGTGTTTTGTCTTTGTCGTGAAATGAAGTATGTTGTATTTTATTTTGCATGTGCATCCTTCACATGAAGAATGGGTTTTAATGAGCAGGGATGATTTTGCTGGATGTGATGCTCCATTTCTGCACAATCCATCTTTACCATTATGTTTACATTTCTTTTCTTCTTGTACATGCTTTTATGCAAAGTGAGTTACAAAACTCCCAGACTCTAAAAGAATCCAAAGTACAAAGCTCTTACAGGAGCCCAGAGAACACCTAGACCCCTGCACAATCATGCAATTATGCAATCAGCCAATCATGTGGTAGCAGTACAATGCATAAAATCATGCAGATACAGGTCAAAAGCTTTGGTTAAACATCAGAATGGAGAAAATGTGATCGCTGTGACTTGGCATGGTTGTTGGTGTCAGATGGGTTGGTTTTAGTATTTCACAACAGATGATTTTCATGCAGAATTGTCTAGATTCTACTAGGTGGCAGTTCTGTGGACAGGAATAGTCAGGGGAGAATGGCTAGACTGGTTCAAGCTGACAGGAGGATTGTGGTAAGTCAAATAATGACTCTTTACAACCGTGGTAAGCAGAAAAGCATCCCGGAATGCACAGTTGCAGCCTTGGATTTCTATTAGGTGACAGAAGTATGACAGAAGTATATAGCTACGTATGAACAAGCAAGCTCTTCACGCCTAATGCAAACATGAAGGAGACTGTGACCACTTTGTTTTCACAAGACATGAATGAAGTGGACCACAAAATGAACCACAAAAAAAAAAAAAACAGTTGGCATACTATCCATACTAAATACTACCCGAGATGAGAATTAGTGTGTCCCAAATAGTAGTATATTGAAACGAGTATCCCAGAGGTACCCGGATGGCCTACTATTTCCGATATTGGACACTTTTTCAGCTAATATTGCCCACAATTCCTTGCGTGAGGGAGGAGGAGTTTTGTGACGGTTTTCTTTGCCGAATTCAAGCACTTATTTTACACTAGAGAGGTGTAAATGAAACGTGGAAAAATAAATCAAGGAAATGATCAATGAAACTATATAGTATAAATTATATAAGGAATAATGAATGTAGAAATGCTGGAATGCAACAAGGGGTTTGTTTACCGTCACAGTGTTCTCTTCCAGGCAACAACGTTCTCTTCCGTTACACAACATGCTTGTACCTAGCTGACAAGAAAAGGTCCCCAGGACGTCCCCTAAATGGCCTCTATGAATGTCCCCCGAACATCCATGTATAGGGTCCCCTTGACGTCCTACAGATGTTGAAGGGGACGTTCACAAGACGTTCAGTGGCCATTCGGGACGCTTAGGGGACTTTCACTGAAATGAACACTTTCAGTAATGTTATGCTTTACGTTATGACTCTAACGCCAGTGAACGTTATAAACCGGACAAAATGCGGACCTAAGTGGATGTTCGCGACGTCCGGGGGACGTCCCCTGTTTGCTGGGTATGTCCCAGTAATGCATACTCTTTTACTACACACTCCAAAGTATGTACTTTTTCTTCACAAAAACAGTACATACTTTTAGTACATTGTATAAGTAGGAGAATTGGGATGCAGGGTATGTCTAGAGGTGATCTGGGCATGGTTTCTTGTGGGCTGTATTACACACTTGACAGAAAAGCACAAATCTGAAGTTCCTTTTCTCCAGGATGTACAGTTATGTGGCACCTCATTTGAGCAAGTTAGCATTTTCTCAATTTAACATCATCACTGTCAAAACAGTTATCATGCTCATCATAATTAAATGTGCAGTTTTAAAAAACTGAAACCTCACATGTTTATCAGAGGCGGGGGAAAAAGCAAGCTGTGTTAAGCTCCAGAAATATCTTTCGTTGGTGAAATTTTTCGTTTATGTCCCATCTCTTTACTTAGATCAGAGATCAGAGAAGATCACCACTGTGTAGCTGATTATTTACTCCTAACTGCCAAAGCGTGATTAACAGCACTATCCAACAGCTAAATTACACCATTTAGCTCATTCCTTACGCCTTTCAGAGAAAGTAAACAAAAAAAAGCCAGATTCATGCTTACATTTTACTTTTCAATTATACCGAGTGCATAACAACTTTATATTCAACTGACACTGTGGCCTCTTTGAAATGACATTTGAAATGTAATCAATAGTTTTCCCAATGTTGTAGAGATCTGGGCGGTTCGGGGAAGGCAGATCATATTTAATAGGATACGTCTAAGTCTATGAAGTGATATAGAAGCCGATCACATTGTTTTGCTTATTTGAAGTTCATTTCATAGCAGCCCAAGAGCCTACTTGGCAGACATATTAGGAATGCTTTTTAATTATAAACATATAAGCGGAGCCCAAAAGTGGAGGCGAAAGAGAAAGAATTGGACAAGATTAGATAAATGGTTATTAAATGAGTAAGTAACCTGTTTTGCTGTTATTTGGTCCTGGTTGCTGTGTCAGTATTTGTACGTACTGCTGATGATTTAAACTCAGGCAGCAGTGCCAAAATAGTGCAGTGGGTGCAAATGGCATTATCTGTATCTGTGTGACTGTGTGCTTTGGGGGTCATGTTAAGCAGGTCTAGATAAGTAGATTTACAGATACATGCTGTAAATTTACAGAATTTGTTTTGATACAGCAAATTTCTTTTGTTAGTCTTTTAAAGGATTGTACTGTAAGTGACTGGGCAGTTAGAGAAGCGCACTGGTTTACAGTAAAATACCAAAAAAAAAAAACAAAACGATACATGGTTGGTTTTAAGTGGGAGTGAGAACGGTAAAAGTTATTGTTTGTGTCTATTCGCAAAGTAGTGGATGGTTTTATTGCCCTTTATTTTAGCTACTATTTCTCTTTTGACTCTGAAAATCTTTAAAGTGAAGTTTATATGCTGGAAAAAACCTCAGTTTAGTAATTCTATCAATTTTGCAACATGTAAATTTTATAATATATTATTAACTGTGAGGTCTAAGAGGTTACACATGCAATGTAATGTCTGCACAGGGGCCTATTGTGACCAAAGTTATGCCATTGGTGTAGAGGTCTATAATTATAATAATACTTCCTTAGATTTATATAGCACTTTTCTAGGCACCCAAAGCACCTTACATTGTAAAGGGGTGGGGGGGAAGGGATCTCCTCAACCCCCACCAGTGTGTAGCATCCACCTGGATGATGCGATGGCAGCCATAGTGCGCCAGAACACCCAGCACACACCAGCTATTGGTGGAGAGGAGAGTAGAGCATCTAGTATCTTGACATCCTCTGGAAGTTATGAAATATTTAGTCTTCTTGTGCCTTTGGTTTATTTTCATCCTTGACAGTGATGCGCATTTATACTTTCACAGTGGAGCAGTGGGTAACATCACCATCTCACAGCTCAGGGTCCCCAGTTCCAACCTGAGGCCAGGTTAACAATTTTTCATGAAGGTTTTCATGTTGGATTCCTCCAGGTTCCCCAAATTCCCCCCACTATCCAAAATCATTCTAGTAGGTGGAATTGATACTAAATTGCCCCTAGATGTGAATGAGTTTGTGTGAGTGTGTGTGTGTGTGTGTGTGTGTGCATAGCACCCTGCAATGGACTGGAGTCCCATATAGGGTGTATTTCCACCTCACTTCTACTGACCATCATAACGTGGTTACTCAACAATAATGATTGAATTCACAGTGTTGTGATGACTGATGAGTGATCAGGAACCAGACAACATCATAGCGTGATCACACAGTATAATCATTATGATAGGAACTGAAGACTTAATATTTTATAAGAATGTGCCACAGACAGTTTAACCAATTGAATTCATTTTATACGTTGAATTGTGATGGATTACTGTAGAAAAAATATTAATATATCCATATTAGAATTTTCTTAGAGCTATCTTTTATATCATTCACCTGTAAAACAAAAGAGAGGAAGAAGAAAATGAGAATGTCACACAGAGTGCTCGTCGTTTCATCGTGTTCCTCATTCCCTTGCTGGAGTAATTGACACCAAACATATTTACCAAATGAGACATCCTTGTTCACCGAAGCACTTATTGAGGATTTGCTGCACAGTTGTTTCACCTGTCACTGAACAAATAAGATCTGCACAACACCAAGTGATTACACACTGTATTAACTACAGAACATTCCTGCATGTGTAAATCACATATTGATGTTATGGGTTATACAAAGATTGTGCTCTGTCATCAACAGTCAACATCTCCTTACCATCGGCAAATACAAAGCATGTTTTGCTCTGGTTGCTCAGGGTGTCCCTCAGGTCTCTGCACTTGGACCTCTCCTTTTCACAATCTACAAGCCTCCTCTTGGTCATAATTGCCACCATGATGACTTTCTATTTTACTCTTATGCACATGACACACACTCTCATAACTATTATAATCATTACTATTGTGTCTTATACAACCGTTTGTTCTGGTCCGCAAATTTGATTGGTCGAGCGGCATTCCAAGAGTGCTTATATTAAATGTAACAGCGCTGGGACGTTTCCCTGTTTGTATCACTTCACTCATCTGTAACCAGCACATAAAATTCCAATTCTAGTGATAATGTCAAAACCGTTACTACAGTAGCGTTAGCGACATAATCAGCTGACATGGCAAATGATACATCCATCCATCCATCCACCCATTTTCTGTACTGCTTATCCTACACAGAGTCGTTGGGGAGCCTGGAGCCTATCCCATCGGACTCGGGGTACAACGCGGGGGGGACGGGGTGCCAACCCATTGCAGGGCACAATCGCACACACTTGCACACCCATTCACACACTACGGACATTTTAGAGATGCCAATCAGCCTACATCGCATGTATTTGGACTGGGGGAGGAAACCGGAGTACCCGGAGGAAACCAACGAAGCATGGGGAGAACATACAAACTCCAGGTTTGAACTCCAGGCGAGAATCGAACCCCCAACCCCGGAACCACTGAGCCACCATGCCCCCCACAAATTTTTCTTGAATATAACTTTTGACTTAAAGGAAAAGGAAAAAGGGAAGGCAATTTCACCAGAAGCATCTATAGCTGGTATGTACAAACCAATGTGAGCTAGCTAGCCAGCTAGCCGAGGTGAATGTCGTGAGTGTGGCTTCTTTGGGATCTATTTCTGCTAGCGGAGCAAAAATAAACAAAACATTTGGTCATATTGTGTCTGAAATGCCTCTTACTCGATATTCATATTCTTCTTTATAGAACTGCTGAATACAAACAATGACATATCGCATTCGCAATCGTGCGGTTATACTGAATATTGGCGTGGATGTAATTACCTGTGACACTTGGTCTGCAGCCTCGTGCCTACAGTCGTATCACAGCCGTGCTGATATTCACTATAACTGCATTGGAGATGGAAAATGTCTACCACTGCTCTGGAAGCTTCCTTTCTTCCTGATTCTTCTGAATGCATTTAAAGAATTAATTAATATGTCCTTAGAGATCATGGGCATGGTCAAGAGGTATCCTAGGTATATCCTAGATTATCCTAGATTATACTATTATATTGATTTTCTTGTGTGTTGTGTGTTTGTGTGTGTGTTTGTGTTGTGCGTTTGTGTCATTGCCAACCCCACACATAGCTAACAAATGGGGCACATACGTGTTTCCCAGACACATGAATCCTGCCACTGTATCTTTTATAAACTGTTGCTTATAGAACATTGGGCATTGTAACTGCTCTCATTCATATACATGAGCTTACAGATGCCCACGATTTGCTTTGACTGCATTGTGTATAGCTTGTATAGACAGTATAGATTGTATAGAATCGCTGAAGCAAACGTTTAATTGTGTACCATTTTCCCCTGAACACTGAATAACCTTCAGAACCGGCAGAAGACACCATACGTGTGGAGCGATACGGTAGGGATTGTGTGTGTTTATATACTGTATGTTTTTGTGTTTGCATAGTGACAAAAAGTACAGCAATGAGTAGCATCATCTTTACATCACCTGTGTATTGGCCGTGGAATTCAAATAGTTGTGCTGTGTCACAGGACACACATGCACACACACACACACACACACACACACACACACACACACACACACAAAGCCTTGGAATATTGAAGAAATCTTCTCTTATAGTCCTTCTGAGTACATACGCACAAGCAAGTGTGTGTGCATGTGTGTGTGTGTGTGTGTGTGCACATGTTTGTTCTTTTCACAAGTGCTATTATCAGTTTGGAGCAGCTTTCAGCTTTACATAAAAATATATATATAAATAAAATGGACATTTCTGGTCCAGGACAATTTGCTTAAAGGCACCTAATTCGACTCCCTGGTTAATTTGGTTTATGAGATGTAATTGGAGAACCTGGTTTACAATATGAGACAAATTTAGCGAAAATGGCATTTTGGTGAGCCAAAAAACATCTCAGAATGCACCACACATCAAACCTTGAGGTGGATGGGGTACACCAGCAGAAGACCGCATCAGGTTCCACTCCTGTCAGATAAGAACTCAAATCTGAGGCTATCATTAGCACAGACTCATTGAAACGGATGAATGCGGTAGTTCCCTATTAGCTAATCAATAACTACTATTTCTTAACTACTGTTTCATAATTAATGCAAAACCGCTACTGTTAACGAATAGACAGGATTGTTTACATAATCAATAAGTACTGGCAATAGCAGACTTATGATTTGGGTAAGCTGTTTGAGGGAAGTGATCTCTAGGGGAAGTTCAGTCCACCACCAAGGTGCCAGAACAGAGAAGAGTCTTGATGCATGTCTTCCTTGTACCCTGAGAGATGGTGGGACCAGTCGAGCGGTGTTAGAGGATTGGAGGGTGTGTGGTGCAGTGCGGCGTGTGATACGTGCTTTGATGTAAGTTGGTGCTGGTCCATTTTTGGCTTTGTAGGTAAGCATCAGTGTTTTATATTTGATGTGAGCAGCTATAGGAAGCCAGTGGAGAGGTGCAGCAGTGGGGTGGTGTGGAACAAAATTAGGAAGGTTGAAAACAAGTCACACAGCTGCATTCTGGATCAGTTACAGAGGACGAATGGCTCTCAGAGGAAGACCTAAAAGGCGCGTGTTGCAGTAGTCCAGTCTCGAAAGGACAAGAGACTGAACCAGTGGCCTGTGTGGATAGAAATGGACGAATCCTTCTAATGTTGTAAAGAAGAAATCGACATGAGTGTGTCAGATTAGCATTGAGAGAAGAAAAGGTCCATGGTTACAGTCAAGGATGTGTGCAGTAATCGAAGTTCTCCGGGAGGCATGAAAGAAATAGCTTTAGCTATTGATTAGCTAATAGTGAACTACCGCATCCATCTGTGTTCTATTACTTACTAATTTGTTAATCCTAGTTTCTAGTTAATAGTAGTTACTAGAAAATTAATGTTGCATTATTCATTTCTTCCTGTGTAGTTAATCATTAATGACGGATCCGTATTCTAAATTGTTACCGTTACCTGAGTGAGCTAGTCTAGCGAGCCAGATCATTTCATGCTTTACAGTATGAAAACTCTGTATTTACAGTTACAGTGTGTAAGGGCCATATTTGCTAGATATGTACCCAGAAATCTGTATGAAGATGTATGATGATCTAGTTAGCTAGCTAATAAACCTAGCAAGATATAAAATCCCCTACAGCATTTGGGTACGTTAGCTAACCAGCTGATGTTACGTACCTTTCTTTATGTACCTTTGCTAATGGAGGTGTTGTTCACTTCACAGGTTAGTTAACATAGAATAGAAAATAGAATATTTTTGGACTGGTTGTGTCAGTTGTAAGCATGTAAAAGTCATTTGTAAAGTAATTACACGAATGAGCAATGCTGATGCGAACACCACCTCGATTATCAACAGTATATAAACAAAGGTGACGCTAGCTGGTTAGCTAATTTGGTCAAATGCTGTTGGGGTTTCAATAGCTTGCTAGGTTCCTTAGCTAGCTAGCTAGCTCATGTTAATTCATACACGTTACAAGATGCATAGTTAGCTAAAAACATCTTCGGATTATTTGTGGACAATTGTAGACATGTAAAAATTTAATTATTCAGATGACATTTACTTTTACTTATGTAAATTAGCACTTTTCTTGCTTCCTACTTTTATTTTTTCTCAAGTGAATTATTACTATACTTTTACCTGTTAGTATGTTTTGCAAAAAAAAAAAAAAAAGATGTACTTTTTTAAGCTCAATTAAATGAATACATTGATCATTACATTCATCAATAAAGTAATTTTATTGTATGGAATGGTTACAATAGTGTTTATCCTGGCATGGTCAGTGTTTTAGTATTTTGTCTGATTAAAGTTACAGAACCTGTGAAATGTTTTACAAAAAGTGTTTGTAATGAGTTTGTAATGACTCAGCTTGAGGAAAAAGATTGCACTTATAGCTTTTGGAAAGGAAAATTTGTATTTTTTTTTTTCTCTTGAGAAATGTGTAGCAGTGTGCAATACAAATCTCATTATTACAGCTGTTATTGTTGCAGCTTGGAAATAATTTTCTAATCATATTTCTTTTTTTTTGTTGTTTTCCATTGAGTGGTATGATATTTATGCTGTGTTTTATATCAGCAGAAAAACAGACCACATTTACAGACTATTCTTGCTTCTTTGCTTTCCGTTAGAGCGTCACAGTCTGGTCGGTTGCACTCCTTCATAAATCACACCACTATTGCATACTAATGATGCCACATGTCCCATGAAACATTAGTGTCTACACCATCTGTTTTCCTGGAATATAAAGCTCTGTATTGTGACTATTCGTCGGCTTTCTAAACAGAATTGACATATAGGCTTCTTAAAATTTCCCTTTATGTAAATCACTTCTTCATATCTTTTTTTCCCATACAGAAGGCATGTTTGCACATTCCAAGGGGCCCTGTAGGGTAGTGCAAACTCTGAATGCTCTGTGATTGGCATTCTTTTGTCAAATCTCGCTTTCAATCTAGCGCTATTGTTCAAATTGCTGTTTGGATAGCTGCTGGGGGTCGGATGATCAGGAAGGGAAAGGATGACACTACTAAGCCTGGTAACATACAGATTAACACTGTATATCATACAAGGCCAAGTCTTGCTTGGCCAATGGAACACCCAAGAGTGATGAGTACTGACATGATCCTGTGTGCATATAGATTGCTAATTTTCCAAATTAGGATAAAAATATATTGGACCAATTTTCAAGCTCTCACTTAAAATGTCCTTAAATGCGTTCTATATTGTTAAGGTAGGTTCGGTTTTCCAGTCCTATTGAAGACAATGGTGTGTGTGTGTGGTGTCATTCATTTCTGATTCACGCTGTGTCGCCAGCAGAGCACTACATATGGTGTTTAATTAAACAAGTCAGACTGAAAGAAAAAACATATCATTCAGGTGTACTGACACACAGCTACAAGCAATGGAGAGGTAGCATTGGTAGGGGGACCAGATCGCTGATAGCTGAGCTGCTTTTAAAAGATGCCGACTTCTCTGATTGATTTTTTAAAAAAAATCATACTACTCACTATGAACAGTCGCTTCAGTCAGTGACCATGGTGTATTTTGGTTAGGACAAAAAGACTGTTATCATAGCGTTTGCTTTTCACACCATTGATGTGTTGCTTTTGATAGCCATCTGCAGCTCAGCTAAGACAAAACCTACTTTTGTACCTTCTCACATAAAGTTAAAATATCAGTCCTTCACAGTGGGTGGTGAATATAATTGTAATTCAATTTGCACCTGGAGACTGACAAGCAGAGGAATAATACAGCAGGCTCAGTTGAAAACATTTCTCTACAATAACATATGTAGATGATGCGGTTGTGAGCGAGGAGTGTATTGAAACAGACGTCATGACATCATGCTTTGGAGAGCGGCTGAGAGACAAGATGTTGTTAAAGAGAGAAAATGGAGACCAGGGAGATGAAAGGGATCAAACAAGCATTAATTGGCCTCTTAACCGGTGCGAGGCTGCCAGCTTTTCAGCACATTGTCAGGCTGAAGCAAGGTTTTTAATAATGTGTAAGGTGGGGGAGGGTGGAGTGGGGGTGGGGTGTGTGTGTGTGGGGGGGGGTGGTTAGCCCTCGCCATTCTGTCCGCACTGCTTCAGAGATGGAGAAGTGGAGGTTCTCACAGAACCAAGCAATGAGCTCATACTTTACGCCTGCTGAAGGAAAGGTGATGCAACACGACAGAAACTTCAGTTATGATGAGCATCACACACACACACCTGGGCTAGTATAAACATATGCACACACACACACACACAAGTATGTATTGCAGCATATTTGCAGTATTTTTCCACAAAATGGAAATGTATGAACAAAGGATTTGAGCCCAAATGTAGGCAATATGTTTGCTTCCACACACATACGCAAAATACAAAACAGGTAAAGAAACAGCCAGAGATAGTCAGAAATCTTTTAATATATAATACAAATCCCCCAAAACATAAATAAACTATACAGTACTATCAAAGAAGATAGCAAGCCTAGTTTAAACTGGACCACAGGGTGCAGATTAGACATTCGGGAAATTGTCCACGTCACCATAGCAACCACAGCAAAACACTGAAACTGAGAAGCATCAGACATGTCACTCATATTCTGACTAATCTCTCTTGCAACAAAAAAAGTATTTGTTGTTCTATAATATATATATATATATATATATATATATATATATATATATATATATATATATATATATATATATATATATATAAACCCCAAAAAACTAAGAGTTTGCAAATTGTTATGATACAAGAGAAATAAAACTAAAATAATAATATGTGCTGTTATTAGAAAATAATCACCTTCGGGGTGGTAACAGTAACTCTGCTTCACATTGAGCCTATAACTCCTCACCCCATGTGCTTTATTCCTTACCGAACACTAAATAACCTTCCGTAACCACACTGTTGGTCTTCACTATAATATGTGGTGGTCAATTAATTGTACTGTCTCATTGATTTTATTATTATTCCTGTATAATATAAGAAATGTTATTAAATCTGCTTTGGTAATTTGCTTCTATGTTAGTCACATAGCAACTTTAGCTACTATCTTGCTAATGTTAAAGCTTGCCTGTTACCAAAAGATGTTATAAACCATAAAGAATTTTATTTTAGATGTCCTGTCTGGTGAAAACATTGTCATGCTAATAAGCTGTTAAAGTGTTCACAGACAGAAGGTGCTAGTCTTTTGTAAATCTAGTCGTAGAGCAGCAAGTAATTACGCTAAAAAATGAACCAGCCAGCGCTCCCCATCTGCCATGTAAATAGTGGAGAAAGACTAGGACTATGATTCCCATCAGCCACTGCACCTAGTCACGTCTGTTTCACCTGATTCAGTTTGGCTCATTAGCACTTGTTTATAAATTGTCACGTTCAGCACTGCATGGGTTGTCTTGCGTATGTCCATCTGTATCAAGTTATTCTAGTCCTGGTTTCATGTAAGTCTTGTTTTGTTTGCACTTCATTAAAACATTTAAATTGTATTCTGCATCGCATCCGGCTCTAAATCAATATCGTGACACAATTGGCATCAATGAGCCTTGAGCACCCATGATACTCTCGCTGGTTCACCGGTTGTCCTTCCTTGGATCTCTTTTGGCCGTCACATCACATCATTTGGCCTTTGGGAGAGTCACTCAGATCCTTACGGTTGCCCATTTTTCCTGCTTCCGACACATCAACTTTGAGAACTGACTGTTTACTTGCGGCCTGATATATCCCACGTCGTGACAGGTTCCACTGTAACAACAGAATCAATGTTATTCACTTCACCTGTCACTGGTTTTAATGCTATGGCTGATCAGTGTACATGTATATCAGAAATAAGTCCCTCATATGCGATCTCTCTCAGTGATTTAAACACATCTGCATTGAAGAAACTGACTCTCTAACATTACTGTTGCATGTGCTTTGAGAATCTCTGTGCAGACTTGAGCATTGATTTCTCCACCATTGATTTCTTACTGAGTCAAGTCTGGGTTTCTACACCGCTGTCCTGTGCTCTTGCTAGCTTCTCTGCTTGAACTCAATAACTGTAGACTTTATGTTCCACGTATTAAGCAGTTACGTTCTCAGCATCTCTCCATATGGAAATTTTCCCACCATCGATTTTGTGTGCGAACATAAGTGGCCGCTTGTGTATCACCCAGGCAGAGGCAGTCCCAGATGATGATGAGTATTACAACTGTACAAAGATAGGTCATGCATCAAAGAGCCCAGCTGCCATCGAGGGCAAGTTCATACACACAGTGACTCAACTGAAGCGTACTCTCACAAGGGCTGATCATGATGCGAATACTAAACAATCCTGTACCTCAGAGCCTAATTGGGGGTTTTGGTGTGTGGTGTGTAAAGTGTGTGTGTGTGTGTGTGTGTGTGTGTGTGTGTTGGGTTGTAATTTCATTAAGCTCCACCCTCTAAAGCATACACACTCGCTTCACAGATGTGCCCTGTGTCAACGTTATCCGATCGTGGAGATTCATAATGAGATAATTATGTCTGTATATTAAAATGTAGATGCAAAACATGTTAATATACAGACACGTATTGCAAAGGTTTGCATCGTCGAGGAGAAAAAAAATAGATGTCTGGTAAATGTAATTTATAGAAATGAAGTATTTCATGTGATGGGTTTATCACAAGCAACACATGTGGCCCAAGAGTGCACTGTATTTCAACATACTGATAGTGAATATATGATATTTCTGTTCTAATTATGCCAGACGTTCTACACAAAAATGTCATTTGAAACATTTTTTGTACAGTACATAAATTGTGAAATAGCAGTAACTGTTTCCTTTGTATCCATTCAAAAACCATAAGGTTTGCCATATATGTAATAATGCAGGACAATGTAGGACCTTGTTGAAAGAATTATTAAAGGAATTTTTAACCAGAGTGACTTACAGAAGTGCTAATGGTTTCCATTACAAAAAAGTACCATTACGAGCCAACAGCTAACCATTAAAACCATTACCATTACTGGTCCTTAATGGTATCCACTAGATATGACATGCCACCAATAAAAGACAACAAATTACAAGTAGAGAACCACAGGGACCATTACAGTCTCCATTAAAACTGATACAATTCCCATTATAACCATTAAAAGCATTACAAATTCTATGAGGGTTTCTATTGTTGTTGTTATTGTTTTGCTGTTGTTGTTGCGGGGTGGGGGGGGGGGATGGTTGTCTCTATCAAGAACATATCCTCATGCTAAGAGTGCCATCAGCCTAAAAACATGTCGGGGAGGTTAGTACAATATGAAAAGAAAACACAAGAGAAAGATTTCTGAGAAACACAAGAGAAGCAAATTGCTAATTCAAGCGCTCTAGTACAGTATCTCTCTATCTCTCTGTGCATACTTCAGAAAAAAATACTTTAAACATGAATGAAACCTCTTAAAATCTCTTAGAAAACTTTTGCTCCCCAAACACATCTTCAGCCATAATCATTAAAATACTTCAAAATCACATGATGTTTTATTTAATGTATAAACCTCTACTTAATTTATTTTCTCTCTTGCTTGAAACGTTCTTTTCCATGAGTTGTCTATTATAGGTTATGAAAAATGGACATTTTAGTTTGATTGAACACTGTTACCTGAAAACATTCACCCCATACACATCATCCGAACTTTCTGAAGATCATAGAAAGAAGAAAAGTAGGCTTTCTCATTGTTTCTTCCTTATTTGGAAGAATACAGTCTGTCCCAAATTCTACATAGAGGTCTATGTATAGCAGCACCACGTCGGGTGTGCCTTCATCAGTGGATGTTCGTGGACGTCCACTTCAACCTTGCGACAGCTTCCCAATGATTTCCGGCCGTGAGAATGATTTTAATAAGTTCTTCTTTTGTCAAAGGCGTTCTTAAAGTCTATCTGACAAAAATATATAATATAAACTAAGTATGAAATATTTTGGAAGACGTTTTGCTAAAAAGTGTTCATTTCCCCTATGTATGGAGACTTTTGGGACACCCTGTAGTGTGTGACTGAATGGTGAGGTCATTGTCAAGTCAAGTACAACTCGATTAGTCAAATTATAGAATTAAAGTACGTTATTTCTTTAAAAAAAAGAAGACATTTTAAAAGATCAGTATGTCTTTAAAGTCTTCATGCCTTTACCATTGATGCTAGTTAACCACATTTTGTGTATTTGCTAATTCTTTGCTAACAACTGAACTATGTTACTTATTTAAGAGCAAAATGCAGCCCTTTTTTTTTTTTTTTTTAAAACAATTAAACATTGTAGATTGGTGCTTGAGATTCTTTGAATGGTTAAATACATTACAAACTTTAACACACATTTGCAGACAGTTACAGGAGCATACACAGCTGCTCACTGGCAGTAAAACCTTTCCGGTTAAAATGTGGGGGTTTTTTCCCGACCTTTTGAATAAACAAAGTGATTTATTTTAAAAAATAATAACACACAAGCCTAGCAGGAATAACATTTGAATAGCACCACACAAAAAAAACCCCCAAACAAAACATTGCTCACGCATTTACTGTATACAACTCTGACTTCACACACTGATCAACTTCAAATGGGTTTTCAAAGCAGCCTCGCGCTTTTCTTTCAGTCATTTGAGTCCTTTCTCCTTTTGTGCTTGCTCACAGTAAAGCTATTTTCTCACAGCAAAAGCAGCAGCACTGGGCTACTCTCCCCTGAGCTATTACTCATGCAGGCCCACACCTCATGCAGATGAAGCCCAAATTAAAATCTAATTAACATTTGCCATTTGTTTAAGCCCCAGCCAGGATTGCATGCCGGAGAGCCCTGGTTCAAAACCGTTCTCATTCGTCTCCTAAACGTTTCCTCTGTCGCTGACAAACGAACCGAGCACAGTCAAATGAATCCGCAACGACGTGGCATAAACCAGACATTCATCGGCATTGTTGTTTTTACTCTGCTGGCTGAAAAGACACAATACGTAAATGCCTGAACATGCTGTTTCATTGTGCGCAAACGATTTCCTTCCTCCTTCCTGATCTCCTTTTGTAGATTTCAGATGGAATTTGCTGCAAAAAGTGTGTTCACTGGTCTTTGGGTGCTATATTAACCATGACGCAAGGTTCTTGCGCCTAATAGTTACGTAGCTAGCTCAATGAAGTGTTGATAGTATGCGAAAGAATGAAAACTTTGAGAACCATGGCTCTGAAAACACCCGTATTCCCATTAATGCACTCTAAGACATGTCTAAACTTCAGTATGTGGACTCGAAGCCACACTTTCTGTGCTCTGCCATCTGCGGATAGTCCTTATTGCTCCTCTAAATGCACAAATAGGGTGTTCATTTTCATTTTAATGACAAGAAGTGGAAACAAACAACAGGTTGTTGAACATTTAATGACTGAAACATTGCACTGACGCTCAGCCTGGTGCTAACAAGATACTAGATACTAGATACAACTGCGGCACGTACAGCATATTTGGTCTGAGAAAGGCCATTTACTGTGACCTCTGATTTAGTAAACAGCCTTGTTCAGCGAAGTCAGCTTTGGCCTGACTTGTCAAGACAGAAAAAATGAAAGCATATGATTTAATTAACATTTGAGAGCTTGAACTGGCAGCTAATGTTTTAAAACTCATTCTGTACATTATGAAACCTCTTTGCTTTCATTATTTATATATGATTCATTTCAAGGCTATTCTCTGACATTTGGTTTCGACTTTTTTCACCATTCTCCAGCTCTTTTGTCTCAACCTATCATCTCTCTCAGGTCAGTTGCGGGTGACTGGCTGCCTACTCCTGCTTATGGGTCCACTTACTATTGTTTCTGCGATTGGAGATGGAGAGAGATTTTGACATTTTGAAAAGGTGGGGAGTCACACCATGTCAGGAGAATCACTGCAAAAAAAAAAAAAAAAGGGCAAAGAAGTGGCTATTATTGCAGTATACATAATATACAGTGCCTTGCATAAGTATTCACCCCCGTTACAACCTGGAACTGAAATGGACTTCACTGGGATTATGTCATGAATCTACACAAAATAGCCCATAATGCTGAACTGGGTGAAAAAAAAATCTATGAAGTCTGCAAAATTATTTACCAATAGGGAAGTGGTAGCTCAGCGGTTTAGATGTTGGGTTTCTGACTGGAAGGTTGTGAGTTCAAATCCAAGCACTGCCAAGCTGCCACTGTTGGGCCCTTGAGCAAGGCCCTTAACCCTCAACTGCTCAGTTGTATAAATGAGATAATTGTAAGTCGCTCTGGATAAAGGCGTCTGCCAAATGCTGTAATGTAAAATAAAAAACCTAAATTACTTTAACTTGTGGAAGTGACACAATGAGTTGACTGGAGTCGACCTGTGTGAAATGAATGTGTCAAGTGACCTCAGTATATACCTCGAGGGCCCTAGAGTTAAACAAATATTATGAAGACCAAGCAGCAAACAAGTCCGGGAGAAACATCTGGAAAAGTATCAATCCATGTTTAGTTATAAAAATATCCCTAAAATGTCAATGCTCTGTTGAAAACCAGTAAATCCATCATTTAAAAATGTAAATAATTTGGCCCAACAGTGACTCTGCCTAGAGGAAGGTGTCCAACAAAAGTCAGTGTCTGGGTAAGGAGAGTATTAGTCAGAAAATGAACCAAAAGGCCAAAGTTACACTCAACATGATGCTACCACCACCATGCTTCACTGTGGGGATGATGTTCTCAGGATGATGACTGGGTTAATTTGTGTAGATTCATGACCTGACATATGGTTTAATAAATAGTTGACTCAAAATCTAAGTATGAGTAATCAATAATTAAATCATAATGCATTAACGTAAAGTGTACCAAATTATTGATGCTTGTTAGCCTATTCATTTGTCGTTTGAAAATAGCTGTATTTGACAAACACTGACAATCCAAGTTGCATTCTTACCCCCCTAAACATCCAAAGAATTATTGATTGTACTATAGAAACCTCTCTGGCTTATTGCTTCATACCTCCCAGCAAAATAGTTTGAGCCAAAAAAAACAGATACTGACTTTTACTTCCATGTTGGTGAAATATGTAGTGCTAGGAGCAGGTAGCTCAGACAACAATAACAGTCCTCTGGCTGTGTGTGAGAGAGATGGAATTATATGTGAGCTACAGCACCAATAAAAATCCATAAAGTGAACTTTCGGGTCACTGGAGCACCATTTCAGAGGGCTGTCTGATGGAGAAAAACTAACCTCATGAGAAATTCATATGAATTCTAAATGAATGAAGGCCATGGGGTTGGATTTGGTTCAATTTCACACTGTTAGGTTAAGATTTTGTGTTATTTTGAAACAGGACGTTAAAGCCAGAGGATTATCTGACTGGTATAAAATCATAGCTGCTGATTGCAGACCTGAAAATTACAGGTTCTTCTGGGCAACATCCAGATGCACTGTACATATTAATAAACAGCTGTTGGGAGTCCAGGAGAAAGACTAGTAACATCCATTAACAGATTAATTAGTGCACGGCCCACTTGGCTGAGAGATGTTGGTGTAAATCGTACCTCGTCTAGCGTTTCATTGATGTAGATTCTTCTCACCGAGCGGGTCTTGTCTACTCTTCTGGATTGGATGATTTTCTGGCTTCACAAAGCCTTATTGCAGTATATATCTCTAGCACAGAGTGTATATAGTGTCATACAGTATATTAAAGTGGATTTTAGTGGCTAGACCTTATTTTACTGCCATTTGAGTTCAGGCTGTTACTGGAAGATGAATTGGTTATTAGAACATATTGAGCTGTCAGTAAAGCAGCTGTGGCTGTAGCAGACTGACTGCGTTTTTGGCTTAGGGCCATATTTCGAGATTGAGGAGTTAATGCTTAAATTGTGCATATCATATCATATTCAGACCTTAGAATTAACTGCAGACTTAAGCGTCGCGCAGAGATTTCTGAAAGACTTTTTCGAGGTTCTTGAGGATCAAAAATGATTCGGTTGCCGGTTGTGATGCGTACAAAAACATTTCAGAAACACATCCCGTCTGAATTGGACTTCATGATCAGTTTAGATCTATGGAATATAACATTTTTTTTTACCAAACAAGCAGGCAAACAAACAAATAAAGACCTGCATGGTATGCGTGTTAAAATTCCCACTTGTGATTATTCTAGAAAATGCTTCAGAAACACGTCTGGAGTGACCTGGACTTCATGATCATATTAGACTACTGGGGCATGAAATAAAATAAAACAAAAATAAAATGACCAACCAAGCAAACAAACATTTAAATATGATCACAACCAACTGTGCATGAAACCCATGTTGAATTAATATTCATTTTCAGTGACTCCAAACGATCATAATCACGAGTAGCTGTTTATTTGAATGGTTTAAAATGTGTAGATCGTTTTATTACACTAAACTCTCGTTTTTATTTGTCTGCATCATATTGGAATGCTGCATCAATTGCAAACCATATTGCAACTGAAGGCGACAAATGCAATCAGTTTGCGTTTTCTATCCCCCTATTCAAAGAGGTGTTTGCTTTCATAGGAGTGGTCTACATGCTACCATGCTACTGAAAATAAATAACTTGGCATGCTTGAATGCATGAACTGTGGGCAGGTCATTTCAATAATCCACAAAGAAATTCAACTTACTGCAAATACTGAGAACTTTCCCTGTGTAAATATTGATTGCCCTTAGGATGCAAGTTTTTTTTTTTTATATATCCAAAATCCACCCCCCACCCCCCTTCTCTCTCTCTCTCTGTGAGTGTGTGAATGTGTGTGTGTGTGTGTGCATTCGGCAGCAGTGGGAGGATTACGCTTTAAGTCTTCCAGCAGTCAGCAATTCTCTACAGTACTTCTAGCTTTCCTGCAATAACGTCACCAATTTTATGATAAGCCTCAAAACAGAACCAAGACTTTATTCCACTGTGGGGAAAAAAACCCCATCGAATGACCATTTCCTGTGAAACTTGTCAAGGAAAAGGAATACAGTGTATTTCAGCTAATATCTTCTTAGCTGAACACACCTCAGGCAGGCTCAGTGTGAGATTATTGTTTGGAGCTACACACTGTGTTGGAGATCAGACTGAGGAAGGATCGCAGTTGGAATAAGCCACGAGGCATCACTGTATTTCATCTTGAGTGGTTTTTATGGCATGTAATGTTGTTTCCAAAGAATGTTACCAGTCTGTTTTACTGGGAGTTATTAAATAAACATTAATACAGCTCCAGACAAAGTGGTATATCTGCTAAATTGGTTGACACAAATCCAGCGTTGTTTTTGGATAGAGATGTATTGTGTATACTCCTCCGCGTAGTGCAGTGAGATGTGTCGGATATTGTGAATGGGGGTTTTAGAGGCCATTTAAAATCCTTTTAAAATGAATGGATGATGTCAGGAAGCGTTAATCTGCCATTATTAATTGGCCTGTTCTAATGTTCTCGGGTTGGTTGGTTGATAGGAATTTTCATGTGGAATTTTTCAGCAGTGTAGACATGCATACAATACAGCATCACACTTAAACACGCTATCTGATCCTGCAATTTTGTTCTGACGTAAAAAAAAAAAAAAAAAAAAAAAAACTCTAATATTACACTCCAACTCACCTGGCTCCACAGACAAGCATGTAGTAGTTAGTGCAAAAATAATCAGACATGTAGAGCAGATTCAACGCAGTAACATCCTTCAGGCCAGTAGGATCTGATCCTCCTGATTGGAGATATGTAGAGTCTTTCAAAAAGTTTAAGCTGGAACCATCTGGAGTTCCGAATGCCTTCTGCAAGACATGAGACACATTCGGCTTAAATAACCCTCCTTACGGGCGCTCAGAGAGCTGTGAACACACACCAGCCCTTAGTAATGCCTCTCCTATCATAAGCCTCATTTGCACTAAATTTGGAGGCCATTACCCTCATTATGCTTCTCATGACTGATGGATATATTCAGGCCCCTGAGACCCAGTTCTCAAGACCGGATTGAAATATGAAATATGCACCAAATTCTTCCTGACAGCCTACATAAGAGCCTCTGAGCCGTCTGTCCATCCTCTATCTATCTGTCTGTCTGTCTGTCTGTCTGTCTACACTCTTCCTTCACCAGCCTCTCTTTCTTCTCTCTTTAGAAAAGCACAGCTTTTCTGCTTACTGAGAAACTGGAAACTCCTCCTTTTTTGAAGACTATCTTGAAGTGGAAAACCTACTTATGTTAAGTGCTGATATAAAAGTCAGAAAAAAGGTTCAGCGCGTTGAAATGTTTACTGATAAAAAAAATTTGTGTCGAAAAGTGTCGACATAATCTTTTTCTGTTTAACTTTAGTGCAGAAATTCTTTGTTGATCATTTTGATCAATGTTGCAAAAAAGTTGCTAGGAAATTATTTTTGTAAAAACAAAATGGCATTCATGCCAAAAAATAAATAAAAATGTGTCACATGATAGAATTTATCCATCTATCAGGGGACGAACAGGGATTTGCGTGCCATCCAGCACACTGCAAATCTGTGGCACAAGATGTTCCAAGGAATTACAGCATGCAACGACATTAGCTTCCGCTACACTCGTCAGGGCAGATTTCTTTTGTGATACACCAAAACTTATGAGACAATTTGTTTTGTTTTTAAGGATGACATCATGACGCACATCATTTTATCGATTAAAGGCCAATTGGATGGAAACAGGCAGGAGACAGCAAATTTCACAAGCTTTTTTTTCTTTTTTTTTTTTTACATACTTTCAATTTGTCTATAACTTCTTTGTATAAATTCTTCATTAAATAACAATACATCTTTTTTTATATGTTATTATTAGGTTTAGATTATCTGGAACAACCATCATACAAGTCCCTGTGAATTTATTGGTATTATACATAGAAATGATCATGTATTAGAACAAGCGCATTACATTAAACCTGTGATTTGTGTTGCAAAGGAAGTCGTAGTCATAGCTGCTCTTATAGATGACGAATCAACACTTTCTGATGTCAAAGATAATTTCTTTTCATAATAAATTTCATCATTCTTCTTTAGTAAGCTCTTGTTCCTACTCAAGGTCAAGCTGGATCTGGAGCTTCTGGAACACTGGTAGTGAGGTAGTGAATACACCCTGGATGAGATGCAGGGCACCATGCACACACATATTCAGATCTAGGGGCAATTTAGAGGAAACTAGAGGACTTGGAAGAAGCCAATATAGACACGGGGAGAACATGCAGAACTCCAAACAGACAGTAACTCAAGCTCAGGATCGAAACAGGAACCTGTGATGCAACAACACATTCCACGGCACCACCATGAAGTTTTTCAAAGTGCAATGGTTGGCGAGTGGCGCAAAAGAAAAGTGTTCGCCATTTCCTCTGGAGATGAGTAGTTTGAATCCTGATGTTTGAATCTGAGAGTCCAAGAGAGCAAAATTGCCTGTGCTTTCTCTTCTCTATCAATCACAATGACACTAGCCAATTGTGGGCATGAGCAGTAGTTTTGAGAAAAATGCAGTTGGCTGGCTTCATGTGATAGCCTTCACCCTCCACAATTGGTAGCAGTCATACGATAAGAGAGACCTAAGTGGTGGGTGCAACTTGGCCAAGACAAAATTAGGGGGAAAATCTGGAAAACTAAAGTGAAATGATTGAAAATACCTTGAATGTAGTGAAATTTATCTAGTATTTCCTATTATGAGACGTTTGTTATTTCTAATTTCAAGCTTGACGTAATCTTGTTCTACTGACAGACAGTTCTTCTAATTTTAAGTATTTTTTTTTCATGGAAAGAAGCAAAATGATCTGCCAATAGAATAAGAACATTTAAAGCTTGAAATGAGTCATATCATCTACAAACTGGCTAAATAATCTTATATTTGATTTAAAAGTGTCATATCAGACACTTACTGTATTGACAGCATCAGAATGATTGATGAATAAAATTGCATAAATTGCATCTATTTAACTCTTTAGTTGTTTGAGGAAATAAAGCTTGAATCCTGGATCGTCTGGATGATGATGCTTGTATTCAAGTCCCGTTTATGTGAGATGCGTTGCCATGAATTTAAATGAGACTGTTATGGTTATTGTCTGGTTCTTGGATATTTGCGATTGTGTGATTCCCAAGTTTTCTCATTAGTCCCTTAGTTTTGGAGGCTTTAAGGACGAGGTCATAGTTCTTGCATCACGTTACATCATCAGGATCTTTGAACAACTTGAGCCCGAGTCCTTGAATTTCCATCTGTCCACTATCTGTTTCTCCTTGGAGCATGAAGCACACAAGTTAGTGAGCTATGTAAAAATAAACCGGCTTGATCTAGGGCCTTGGACGCGATACAAAAACGGATATAAATGGAAATTTTCTCTTAGATTTATAAAAGAAAAAACTAAATTAAATATTTGATGAAATAGAATGGGAATATATTCCTTTATTGTCATTGTACTCAGTACAGTGAAATTCTGGTGTGACAACCTCAGGTGCCGTGCAGAAAGCTATAAGATACAATAGAATAAATACCATAAAAATTAGCAAAAATTTTTTTTTTTAATTATAATTTTTTTTGGATGAAATTAATTGATTAAAATTAAAAAAAATTATAATTGTAATAGTGAAGTTCCTTTTCTTATACAAAACTTCTAGGCGTAAAGCCTGATTTGCTGATTTGTTTACTGCAGCATTTAACCAATTGTAATCACTTGCAAACCACCAGTGTGCAATCCCGCACAATCACGCACAAATTATGTCATTTCATCACTGAAAATATCGTCTTTTTTCTATTAGGAATTCAAATGTGTAATACAATACAGTGAACCAGTACATACAATTACACTGCAGCAGTAGTACACAAATTAAAAACATGAAAAAGGTAATAAAACAGAAATAGAACAATGAAGAACAATGTACGTAGGGGCTTAAGTTACATAAACAATAAGTTTAAATTCTTTACAAATATTTATTTTTTTATGTCTTTGGAGTTATTAAAGCTGTATATATTTTGTTAAAGTTTTTAAGGGGGGCGGGGTGGGGCGGGGAAACCCAAAATATTTACTTGAGGGATCCCCTGTTGTTTCATTGAAACTAGAATACTAGAAGCATAAACAGTGTCTGTTATTTATCCCAATTTCATAAGTAATCCAAATTAGATTTTTTTTTTCATCTGAAAACTCTAAACATGCTCAAGTGTGCCATTTCCCAAATGAGCCCAAATGAGTGGATTTTCATTTTCACCTCCCGGTATTGGTAAGATATAATTCTACATTGAATAAGCATTTATCTCTGAACAGTCGCTAGGTTATAATTTTAATATGCAAGTATTCTTTCTTTATCTAAACTATGTTAGCACACTATCAGACAAGAAGTACTAAAGTAAACATAAAAATTATATAATCAGGTCATGATGCAATTCTATAGGCTATATTTAGAATTTTTGATATATATATATATATATATATATATATATATATATATATATATATATATATATATATATATATACCCCATACCCCTTTTGCTGAATTTCATCCGGTGGCGAGGGGTCCCTAAGAACTCTGATACAATTCAAACACTGCTTTTCTGTATGTAAAATTTTTCCAGGATTATAAGAAGATTTAATAGGACAGTATTCTTTCTGTTTAGAGTGGCAGACATGATCAAATCCAAACAACACATCTGTAATTAATGTTTATTACATCTCCTTCATGGACGTTTTTGAATGCTGACAGCTTGGAGGAGTGGCTTCTCGTGTGTGGGCGTGGTTTATGTGAATGGGGGAGGAGTTTGAGCCTCCTGTCAGCAGCAGCACCTCTTTGTTTGAGATCTGCGCCTCTAACGGTGGAAGAGCCCCGGAAATCTGCGCTCATTCTCTCTCTCCCTCTCTCTCTCTCCCCTCAGCACCGGTAATAGGGACGGCATCCGAGCGCTTTCACGCAGTCGGGAAACGTGTGCGTGTGCATGTGCGTGTGCGTGTGCGTTCAGGTCATTTCTTTGAGGTGAGTTATTTGTACTGTGGTGGAGAGAAGCGTCCAGGCGGCGCACAGCCCGAGGCACCGGCGCACCTGCGCTTTAACGGCTTACCGGCGTTTAACGGCGGCGCTTCAGCGGCGTTCCGACAGACTGCCAGCTGGAAACTGCGATATCTCTGCTAGAGGTAAGAAACTTCCTTCCTTTTGAACAGAACTGCTGATTGCACAGGTGGAAAGCACACAACATCCAGCTGCACGCTTATACATGTGAGAACTTATTATTCTTCTTACGCACGGACTCACTTTGTTAAAATGATGAACTGGAACTCGGGAAATCCTTTGCCAGTGCTCTCTCTCTGTCCTCTGTCTGTGGTGTGATTTTGCACAAAAAACCCCCCTGTGATGCCTAGAAATGAAGCTGAAATCCAGATTCCCATTGCGTTCTGTGTTAATGATGTCAGAACTAAAAACACTGGACAGAGGTGATGTTGCTTTTTGGGAGAAATTTTCCATCATCTCTAACTGAAAGCATGTCCTTATTTGTTTTCTTTGCATGTTTGTATGTTGTAGCTCACTTGAACAGCGTGTGGTTAATGGTAATATTTGGATTCTACTTGGTTAACAGCAGGAAACTCCATCTGAGGTCCTCCAAAGTCTCTGCCACTCAGTTACTGGAGGCTGCTGCATGTGGTCTGGATGAGTGTGTGTGTGTGTGTGTGGTTAGACTGACCTCAAGCTGTTTCTGTTTGCCATAACGAATTGCATGTCTCACATTTGAAGGTCAGTTTTCCTGGAAAGATGAGGAGTTGCACTTTCATTCTTGAAATGGGATTACAAAGGCTTTCTGAGTAAATCTTGTCAGTCATCGCTCTATTTCACTGCTTGTGCTTGTGTATATATATATATATATATCTATATATATATATATGTGTGTGTGTGTGTGTGTGTGTGTTAATATAGTGCAATATTGCACTGGCTACAGTAAACACCTTTTACACGAGTATCGATCCACTCATGCATGGCCTCCCCCCTACCCCACGCCACCCCACCTCACCTCACCTCACTCCAGCAGACAGAAGGAAGATGTCTGTGCTGCCGGATCTCAGTAAGTGCCCTCGACAGGCAGCTGTGTCGAGAGCAGGCTCTAAGCTCGACTCGCTTCTCCAGTGGCAGCTGCTGTGAAGTTGAGAGAGATCGAAAAACTCCCCGGCAGCTGCAGTATGCATTATTTATGCCGACGCCTCTTCTCCGGCTTACCAGGCACTGAGAAGCTTCACTGGTTCTACAACCGTGGCAAAGTGATGATCCCTGTATTATGACATCATATATAAGAGACAAATAGGAATGTCCGAAAGGTCCTTTATGTGCATATTTATGGAGGAAGAAAAAAAAATCACAAGTAGTCAACTAATCAATTCATGGATTAGTAAAATACTACAAGAAATGTGCAAATTTGCAAAACTATCAACCTTGGGCATAGTCCTGCTGCTCGTCTGCGGCACAGGACTTCCTATTGAACACGAGACATGTCAAGTTTGTTGGCCTGCAGAATGAGCGATGAGCTCATGATGTGCCAACAATGAGCGATCCAAAAGGACCCGGGGTGCCTATACTTTAACATTTTGTCACAGTAAAGAAAATGGTGAGGTTCTTCTTTGCGATGAGCTTGAGCATGCCTTGTAAATCTCAAACTGTATTCTACAGTGCACTACGTCGTTTTACAAAGCCTTTGCCGTATGTAGCGAGCACATATAGCGAATGCTTGCAAATAAGCGATTTCTATGTGAAGATGAGTTAAGAAACATATAACCAAGCTGGAGGTAAGTGACAAAAACGAATCAGAATCAATATAACCTTATAATATTGCCTTCTCATGATCGGTTTTGCTTGAGAAAAGGCCATTTTCAGCTTCTGTAATTTATGTGCTTTGAATGCAAAGTGTAGTGTTAGTGCTAATGTTTTATCTGTGGGAGAACGAATGACTAATTGCCATTCAAATTCTTTTTTTATACTAAATTTATTCCATCAAGCACTCAAGAGAAAATTTCTGCTTCTGTGTATTGTGAATCACACACATAGGACTGAGTGTTTTCTCTTTTTTTTTTCAATTTTAAATATCGATTAATATTGATTCACAAAGAAGCGAATCAACGACCAGTAAGATTTCCTCGTTGTGGTAAAAGCTTGGGTCGCTATTGAAAGTTAACAGATGTGATGTGTAGAGTAGAGTACTTCATTCAGGACATGGCTGAGGGGATAAATTTTGTTTAGTGGTCAGATTATTATCAGGTTATTATTGTTTCATTATTTCTTTCTCCAATTAATGTTGATTTAAAAAAAAAAAGTCTACAGATCTTCTTGTTACGTCCGTCGTGCAGGTAGTACCTAGAAATGTGTGTTTATATATGACTTTCATGAAAAACTCCTGATAAATCCAAGACAAAATGAATTGAATTCAGTCATATGAATGGAGCTGAAATACTGATTATACATGTCTTTAGTGATTTAGTGATATAACAATGGAAAATGGAGAGTAGTTTTACAATGGAGTTTGTTTTAATCAGAAAGCCTCTCCCTGCGTCCGTCTTCAAATCCGGGCAGTCGTGCTGCATGATAGGGGTCAGAGGTGAGGGTCAGGTTTAGGAGAGCGTGCTGTTATAATGGAGCTCACACCTCTTTGTTCCTCCTCAGTGAATCGTCCAGCAGCAAGCCTACAGCTGCGAGCTTCTTTGTCCTCCTCAATGGACTCAAGGGTCTACCCAGAATGCATCACCTTGCACCGTCGAAGCCTCTCGTCGGCCAGAATATCCACTTAACGCCAATCAGCCTTTCACATACGCACGCACAAAGTAGCGCTCGGACCAATTAATGTCCGTTTTCAAGAAAAGCAAGAGGCCTTGGTGTGTGGCCCTGATCCAAATTTCCCTCATAAGCGCATTTTCTTTGTGTGAAGGATAAAACCATGCAGATGAAATGGCCCGTGGCTGGTGTGGAGGCTTTATTCGTGTCCGTCCCATCCCCGAGCGGCATTTTTTTTTCTTCAGGATTTTTACAAAGTGGTTCAGATGAGATTTTAACTGAATAAACATTTGTGTTTGGTTTTGTGTAGAAATAAGCTTTGCCCTATTGATTGCTCGGTACTGCTGACCATCTCGAAGCTCGGGTTTCTGCAGGGTAGGACAGACAGATGGACAGATGGACAGGGGAAAAAAAGGTAAAGACACAATGTGCTATGAAGTGGAATGTTCGTTTACAAATCAGCGCCTTTATTCCCCCTTTCCCACATTTTCAGCAAAGCAATTAGATCCAGACGTGTTAACACACACGCACACACATACACACACACACACACACACACACACACACACACTCGCATGCAAACACACATAGACACTAGCACCAGGAAGGTGGCCAAGTAGACTGCTCAAGGTTCTTCAGTGGCACGCATGCATATTTAATTGCGTCTAGATGTGTGGAGGTTCACAAGGGGGTCTCTGGCTCCTTGCCAGTCACATGACAACTCTGTATCAGATCAGAAGCCGTTTCCTTCTCGATTCAGTGAAGGAGAAATGGGAGAAAGAGAAAAATAGACAGAGATAAGCTCCAGACTGACCTTATGGGTGACATTAAAGGTGATGATCCTCTAGAGTCACTGGACTGGAGATAGGCGATGCCAGAAAGGAGAATTAAAGATAACCAAAGGCTGTGTTGGAATATATTTTGCTTGAGAGTTATTGCTGTCTCTAAGGCTGCTAGTTTATATTTTATTTTAGTAACAGATTTAGTTATAAGAGTGGAGCACGAACGTTTGATGAATCAGATTGTACTTTGAAAATGATTTTTGCCATTGCACAAAATGACTCTAGTTTCAGTACAACTTCACAAATAGCAGATATCTTCCTTAATAAATCATCCTTCAGTAAGCAAAAAAAGTATTTAAAAGAGGCATCTTTCCAATACATTTTTCAGGTTGTCTAGATTTCATGAGATTACCACTATGGTCAAGACACAAACTTATTATGGAACTAAAAAAAAAAGACATTTTTAAAGGTGAGATCAACGATTAGCTTAACAAGGAATCAACCAAACGCAATATATTTTCTCCCAATTTAAGTCAGACCAGGTTGGTCCAATAATGAGCATTCGCGGACGTCTCATCCTGTTCAAAAGTAGTGTTTAAATTGGTCTAGCACTGTTAAGGTCTTTGGTTTATCTGTATGGGGAAATACTTAAAGGTGCAAAAAAAAAAAAGAACAAAAAATTATTTTCATGCTATGAAATATATAATGTAGTCATCTTAGATTTTATTCAAAAAGATCAAAATGAAGTAAAAAAAAAAAAAGTTGAGAGAGCTGGCACTAAAACGTCCCTTTTAAACTTCCTTCTTTTTTTTTAGAACCCAAAAGTGTTAATGCCAGTGATATTTCTAAACCCATCTTAACTTACTGTATTTAAATCAAGTTTTTAAATCATGTCACAACCATTTACTAGGGATTCTTAAAGCTAGTAATGGATTTCACCTTTCCTGTCACATCACCATTGCTTTATCATTGCTTGAAATCTGTACAGAGAAGTAGCTGAATCAGGTTTGTCATTTGAAATCTAATAATATAGAACCTAACCACATTCAGTTCCCAGAATATCCCAGGTTATGAAGTTTCATGTGTTTCCTCATTGACCTACAGCAGGTAGCCCTGATGTTCACTCTATGTCGCATCATGTTTATTTGATACGATGGAAAATATTGCACGTATGCATGTTAATGTTATTAATAAGTATATAAAATGCCTTAAACTGATTGTAATGTTAATTACCTAGCTAGTTTTATATTTAGTGTTAGCTTCACTACTTGATTACCTTTGTGGTTATCGATTGAAGAAATGGATGTCTGAAGAGATTTTAGGAAGAAACCACAGAACTGTAGATGGTGTTGCGCCGAACGAACTGAGACTCAGCCAGAAATGGTTGTGCTCAAACTAATTATACCTGATGCTAAACAGCACCATCCTGTGCAACTCGCCAATTAGATCGAGTTACTCTTAACTATGCAAAGAACGCTTGAAGAACCCTTCTCAGATTGTAGAGAAGATGCTTTTGTGTGTTGTAAAAAATGTAGTCTTTGCTTTTTCGACAAAGTATGTTGGGAATTGTGTTGTGCAAACTGAGCATTGTCTGTTTTTGTTCTAATCTGCAATATATTCAGTAGTAAATTATATTATATTCTTAGAAAAACAAGGTCTCTAGTACATAATTCTTTTTTCCCCCCAAAGCAAAGTGTACAGAAGATTTAGTTCATCTTAACAGGTTTGATTGCGTATAATTTGTTTATATTGTAGTAATAGTAGGATTTCTTAAAAGCATGAATCACTTTAAGGCAAATTAGTGTTCCAAATATGTTTCACGCAATGCCACACAAAAAAAGAAATAAATAAAATAAAAAAGTTGTGTAAGTCTGTGGGTGTTCTGGAGTGTAGCAAGGTCAGTCTGTCTAGGATTTCAAAAGGAACATTTAAAATTAAGCGGTTAGAGGAAATTAATAGCAATTCATGGTAATTCATTGAAATTATGGAACTCACATGTTAAGAATGGTCTAAAAAAAAAGTTATCTGTTGGTACAACAATGTAAGGGTATTATGCAGTGGTTGAAGGTGGGATAGGAAAATTGATAGCGCAGTTGAGGACACAGATGGACAGCATCACGTAAGGATAATATGTAAACACAAAAACAGATGAGGGTCCAAACCAGGAACTAAAAAAAACCCCAATCCCAAACACAGAAACATGGCTTGGCTTTAAAGTGTTGATAAAATACATGATAGGACTTAGAAATGCTAAGCAGAAACAACAAGGCACTAATCAAGTTGAGACACAGAACAGGTGAATACATTAGGATAGTCAACTAATATTATGACAGGGCAGAGATGGGTCCAAAACCAAAACAAAAGTTGTCCATGCGCTGAAAGGGTATTAGGCCAAAAGTTTGTGGATACCTGACTAACACGCTCATACGTGCTTGTTGAACAACTCATTCCAGATGTAGTCCAGGAGGCCTGGCATGTAGTAAACATTTCAATTCATACCAAAAGTGTTCAGTGGGGTTGAGGTCTGGGCTCTGTGCAGGATACTCGAGTTCTTTAACATCAACCTTGGCAAACCATGTCTTCATGGAACTCACATTGTGCACAGGGGCACTGTCATGCTGGAACAGATTTGGGGTCAACCATTAAGTTCCAGGGAAATAGTAATGCTCCAGCATACAAACACATCCTATACTTTGTTGCAACAGTTTATGGAAAACCCACATATATGGTCAGGTGTGCACTAACCTTTGACCATATAGTGTATAAAAGTACCCTAAACCCCCCTATTTTAGCATTTTGTCTGAGGATTAGAATAGATTAAGAAAGTCCTGCTTCTGTTATGCAGGTTAGATACACCTGAGCACCATATGACTTAAAAAATGCAATTTGTGACTGGAAATTTTTTTTCATTGAAGTAAAATTCTTCATCGCCACTGCTTTCTACATCCAATTCTTCATGCTTGTAAAATGTTCTCAAATATAAGCACTTCATCTCTATGAAGGAGGCATTCAGTACCGGACAGCTCCCATGTTTCTGCCCTAGAGCACACGCTTTCCATTTGCTGCTGTCTGATTATAACACACATGCATTATAGCGCGGACGTGGTGTAATACATTGTGGAATAAAGCTCGTGTCATTTATACAGCTCAGCCTGGATACGAGGGCACAATCGTTTATTTATCTCCATCCCATCTTCTCTTCTCATGCTAAGGTAATCAGAAGAGCATTTTGCCTGACATTGCGTATACAAATGAGCTCATGGCACCTAATCAATCCTGTGCGTCATGCTGAATCGCGATTAGTGTTCGGGGAATTTATTTTTCATTCCAAAAGTAGAGATAAGAGCGTGCCAGCAAATCAAAGCTGACTGTCGGTGAGGAGGCCACCTTGATTGTGTGTGTGTTAAGTATGTATTTGCATAGCTGGTCCTTATTTTTCTTATTCCAGTTGCATACGTTTCCAAAAACTGCCCAACATCCTCCTGCATGCACTTTTACTTTCTCATCTGTAGATGATTTTCTGGACGTTTTATCCATCGGTAGGTTGCGCATTCGTCCGGAGGGTTAACTCTCGAGCCAATCACAAGAGATATCGATAGTGAAATTGGAAATGAGTTCCACCAAAGCAGTGCTGATGTGTGTATTTACATAGATCTAAGTAGGTATGTGCTCTGCTGGGGATTCTGTATGTCATTTGTCCTTGTTTGCCTTTCCAAGAATTAGTCATGGTCCCCCTCTCGGTGCCCCCCTCCCCCTTTTCGTCTGTTTTGTCTCTGTGGGTGACTCGCAGGCCGATCCATCAGCTCTGCATTCTGCAGGAGGGCCGTCTCCCTGAGCCAATCACCAGAGGCGGTGTTATAACCAATAAGAAAAAAAAAATCAGCTCAAACAAAGGCTTGAGTCTGTTCCTTTGTCTTTGGCCAGGCTCCATCATCCATTTTGTGTTGCTGACAGCCTGAGGCTGATGTGGTAACAGCTTTTCAGCTCCATCATAGAAGAATATGGATGAGGTCTGGACCATATTGCATATAAGGAAACACATGCATAATTTAATGTTAATGAAACATTGAAGAAATTTAAGGAGCAAAAGAAAATAAAAACATCTGGGAGCAAACGAGTCTGGGAAACAACTCTGAGGCTAAAGATTATTACAGCATAGTTGTAAGAAAAAACTCATATTGCCAAAATGACAAGATTGCAGTAGGGGGGAAAAAAAGGATCAGTGTTCTGAGCTATTAACGTCATTTAAAAGTTAAAAGACTTGATTTTCAAAATCCTATACTAAAGTGGCTCATAAGTGTAACACATTAACAAACCAAAAACACAACAGCAAATCAAAAAACAACAACAAGACACACAACAGCAAATTCAGGAACATGACAGCAAATTTGGGAACACAGCAGCAAATTCAATACATCAGCTAATTCGTAAACAGCAGCAAATTTGTTAACACATCAGCAAATTTGGGAACACATCAGCAAATTTGGGAACACATCAGCAAATTCAAAACATCAGCAAATTTGGGAACACATCAGCAAATTCAAAACATCAGCAAATTCATAAACAGCAGCAAAGTTGCTAGCACAACAGCAAATTTGGGAACACATCAGCAAATTTGGGAACACATCAGCAATTTCAAAACATCAGCAAATTCATAAACAGCAGCAAATTTGGTAGCACAACAGCAAATTTGGTAACACAACAGCAAATTTTCTAACACATCAACAAATTTGGTAACACATCAGCAAATTTAGGAACACAACAGCAAATTTGGGAACACAACAAAAATTCATTAACACATCAGCAAATTTGGAATACACTGAATGGACTATTACAAGGAAAATAAATTGTACTTTGTCTGTTATCTTATTAACTCACAAAATAAACCTAATGCATTTCTTTTTAGTTTTGTTATTGTGTTTTCTGATTTGCTGTTGCATGTGTGGTTTGTTAGGTTTGCTTTGCACTTGGGCTACCTGTATGTACTCTGCACTTGGGCTACCTGTGTGTACTCTGCACTTGGGCTACCAGTATGTACTCTGCACTTGGGCTACCTGTGTGTACTCTGCACTTGGGCTACCTGTATGTACTCTGCACTTGGGCTACCTGTGTGTACTCTGCACTTGGGCTACCTGTGTGTACTCTGCACTTGGGCTACCTGTATGTACTCTGCACTTGGGCTACCAGTATGTACTCTGCACTTGGGCTACCTGTGTGTACTCTGCACTTGGGCTACCTGTGTGTACTCTGCACTTGGGCTACCTGTGTGTACTCTGCACTTGGGCTACCTGTGTATACTCTGTACACACTGAATCAGTTTGTATCCAGTTAATTTAGAAGATATATACCATAACACAGAGCTACAAAACAAAGTCATCTGTCATTTTACGAACTGTCTGTTATTTATAAACCATATTGAAGTCAGGTTCATACATTTTACAGCATCTAATGTTTTAAGTAGTGACAGCAAAATGATGGCTATCCTGCATTCCCTCATCATCACTGTCACTGTCAGTGACACCGCATGGATTATTTATTTATTTATTTATTTATTTATTTATTTTCCTCTTCACAAGAGACATTGGAGGAAAAAAATGCATTTCTACATCTTCCTTGAAAAGGGCATTCTAGGAAAGGGGTCAAATTATTTCAGCATGTGACATCGGCATGTGAATGACTTTGAAAGATGGTTTTAGTATATATATATATATATATATATATATATATATATATATATATATATATATACATGCAGTACGACAGAATGTTGTATTGTAATTTTTTTCCACATATCTCAGCTTGGGAGCTCAGAACGTCAGAACGTGGGTACGTACACGTACACGTACGACCTACCAGGAGCAATTTATGGTCCACCTACTTTCAAATGATATACAGTATATAAATAGGAAAAGAATGGAGTTCCAGTCTAAGCTTTTGATGTCCCGTTATTGGATCGTTAATATCATTAATGATCTGAAGCACCTGCTGAATAGCCAGCCACAAGCTTTTCTAACCTTTGACCTCAGAGATGTGTGATGATTGGCCAGCATTAAATACGTTTTGATTCAGACCTACATTTTCTATGTGCTGAATGAAGTGTGAATGCAATTTAATATCATCCAATTACACAAATGAGTCAAATCCAGGTTCTGGCGATATTTGTTTAACGTCATACGTTTGCCTTGAAGAAATTAATTTCTTCAATACATTTCAATTCAATACAATTTTTATTATATAAGGTTACCAGTTCTAAAGACATGAATGACTTTTTTGGGGAAAAAAAACATTAAATTGAATAAGAGAAATGTATTAATTAAAAGGAATTCATTTCCAAGGCCGAGTCGGCTGCACATTGCCGTGCACAGCGCAGTCAGATTAATTGGTTATTATTTATTTATGTAAGATTCATTCATTTAGAATGATCTGATGTGGTGCTTCAGCAAGGCAGAATTATGCAAAGTCACTCAGCACCATTAGAGTTCAGACTCGGCTAAAAGGTTTCTTAAGAAAAAGAATCCACCAGAGGAATTCTTTATTATTCCAAATCCTGTTCCATATGGAGGATAAACCCATAGAGCTTATTGTACTGCACAGTTCATTTCACTACACAATGCTGTCTGTAGAAAAAAAAAAGTGTTAATACCACATTGCAGTGTTGACACACGTAGACGTGTTAGTATATGCTTAGCTTCACTGACTAAGGTGAGAAGAGAAATCCCTATGCAGGGAGAAAAAGTCGCTTGGATCAAGTCTCCTTGGCAACCAGAGCAGCGGCTACAATGATGTTCAATATTTTGAAACCTCCCCCCGCACCCTCCCTCCCTCCCGCCCCCAAGGTTTCTGGGTGAACGAAGGAACCAATTTATCTATATAAAAAAAATAGAAGTAGAAATAGAATAAGTTAAAAATAAAACGTGCATCCTGCAATGACCCGTTCAGTCTCTAGATCTGATTTGAAGAAGGAATTGTAAGACGTCTAGCCGAGTTTTATTTTTTCCAGTAGAAAAACAAAACAAAACAAAAAAATCAGCTTTCGGCCACACCTATTTCGGCTTTAAATCAAAATACAGATGCAGGTATTTAAAGCACTAAACAGATACAGATAGCGTCATTGCGTTACACCCAGTTAGTTCTGATGACAAAATAGTTGAGGCAATTATAAAGGCAAAGGGTGGGGTTACAAGCTATTCTAGAATTCCAGATTCAGGAATATGCAAACTTTAAGCTGTTTTTTTATTCACCATTAGGCTATATCCACATTAATCTGGGTAGATGCAGTGAAAACTGCATTTTCGTTTTTAAATCGCTTTAACGCTTGCTAGTCCAAATTGAAACGTCTAAAACCGCTCACGCCCCTCTACCGCACATGTGTAAAAATGTAAGACGCTTTAGCCTGCATCATATCCGTCGCCGTTTATTTACTTTCCAGCACAATAACTGCAGTACAACATCGTCCACCATCTTGTCTGTTTTGAGTTGAACGGATCACGTGACCGCATCACATGACTAAAAATACGTCATTGTGTATCATTGAATATCTCGGTTTTCTCAGACCACACTACAACGCAAAAATGGCGTTTCTGTTTATCCACTTGGGAGAGCGTTTCCAAAGGTTTCGATTCATGTGGACGTAGCTTTTATATCTTAACATGTATTATCCAGCTATTTTATATAGGGGCATCTGTGAACTGAACAATCATGCCTTGCTGCTATAAATGGAATTTCTTTGTCTTTCCTATTTTGTCCTAAGGGTGTGGAAACTCTTGCACTCAGCTGTAACACTGTGCTTCCCGGACCACTTCACTTCTGTTAAACCACTCACTCATCCCCAGGGTACTAATTAATTACTTACACTCACAGACTCTGCATTCGACCCTATGAGTGACTGGCAGCATTAGATCAGCTAATGCAGGGGACTAGTGTTGGCAAACTGTTTGTGTAAAATGTCAACCTGTCCTTTTGTCGGTGGATCACTGTAACTTAGGACTTTGCTTGTCTCCATCTGAGCTGAATCGATGTGCATCTCAATGTGTAATCAGCAAACTGATCTATTAAAACAGCCACCGATTCAATACAGTAGGATTCAGTGGCGTTTCACTGTACTAGCAATGTAATAATGGGACAGACATGCATAAAGGCCACGCCTCTTTTACAGCTACTGACCAGTAGGACTGACTGGCGCGGATGCCACACTTCCTTTAGGACCACTGACAAATGACAAATGACAGACATCAGAGCCATGCCTGCTTTACTAGGTGCTTTGACCAGACTCCTTTTCACTTGGACTAGCAGGCACAGCGGCCATGTCTGCGGTCACTGGATCTGGCGGTTGGTGTGGCCACGCCTCCTTTTTCCTAAGAGTGAAAGGTGCCGGGATCATAGCTCCTTGACTACAACTGACAAACACAGCAGCCATGCCTCCTTCTTGGCAAAAAGCCCATGCCCACTTTCACTCAGACTGATGGTTGCTGGCCTCACCACTTTCACTAAATCTGAGAGGCACAGAGGCCACACCTCTTTTGTTGTGACTGGCATGCACAGAGGCCACAACTCCTTCACTAGGACTGGCAGGCACTTAGGTTGTGCCTGCTTTCACTTGGATTGACAGTTAATGAGGCCACACCTTCTTGACAGACTCACTGTCCATGCCTCCTTCAGGTGGACTGGCAGGCAATAAGGCCACGCCCACTTTCACTTGGACTAATGGTCGCTGAGACCATGGCCGCGTCCGAAATCGCACACTGTGACTACTACCTACTGCATTCGATTCAGTACCTACTGCTCGACCGTTGATACAGTACGTACTGATCAGTGTAAGTGGTAAGCATGAATACAATTCGGACGTACTACGAAGTGTGGGTTCTGACAGCTCTTCCGTGTCAGTCCCGTTGCCTTATGGGATAGCGCAGTATCCACAGTGTCCAGTCTTTCCATACTGCGGACTCTCGGCGGAAGCAGTAGGTCGTCTGGGTATTTTTCGCCTACTGTTTTATGAATGCTGAGAATTCGGACATACTTCTCCTTTGGTGTACTGCTTTTCGCCTACTGTGTAGTAGGGATTTTCGGATGCAGCCCATGTCTCCTTCACTAGATCTGAGAGGCACAGATGCCACACCTCCTTCACTGTGACTGACTGACAGAGACCATGCTTCCGCTTTTGTGGGTGGCTGGCACAGAGGCCACACGTCCTCCTCTAGATCTGACAGGTGCAGAGGCCACGCCTACTACATTTCTAAATAATAGAACAGTAGTAATAAAGAAGACAAAGATGTGTAGTATTGGATTTTTACTGAGATACAGAGAACCTGTATTGATTCTGTAATGCTATTCTCTCTCCGCCGGTTGTTGCACTCATTGTATGCTTGTTAATATAAATATGGCTTCTAAAGAGAATATTGATGCCACAGGATTCATAGCACGTTTTCTTTTAAAGCAGCAACAGGCATACTTGGCTCTATATTGTATTTTGATTCAATAACCATGAATAACAGGTAAAATATTTATAGCAGGTTCCTACCATGTCAGCAGATATTGTGTTCAAATTGATTTATATTTCAGCAGAACGCAATAGAAATGCTCAATATGAGATAAAGCAGAATGAATAAACACACAGATTCGTGGCCAGCAATACGAAGCAAGGGCAAAAGGCTTATGTATTTTTAGATGAGCAAGGATGGAAATACAAATAGACATGTATGTTGGTTGTAAAAAATAAAAATGCCTGGAATAATGTATGCCTGCCTTCTGTCCCTGTCAAGGTTGCTGTGTGTCTCTGGTCTGTGTGTGTGTGTGTGTGTGTGTGTGTGTGTACATGCCATTGTCAGTTGAAATCTGATACTTTATCAAGCATAACTGATTGGATGTTAGTTAAACACACTGAAAGTGTGTCACATATATAACTGAGTGTGTGTGAGAGAGAGAAATGGGGAATGTGAGCACCAGCCTGACCCGGCATGAACTGATGCCAAAAAAGACATAATTCTGCTTCCCATCAAGTCACATCACACCAGTGCATCATTGAATATTTTCCTACAGTATAACAGTGTACTCTGTTGTTTTTTATATTCCTTACATGTTACAATCATTAATTTTGTAAGAGTTATGCAATGACATGCATACTGCATCTTATTAATGTGCCCAGGACAACCTTGTCCATTATTAAGCACTGCAAAACACACACCTGGTTTATATTAATTACTCTATTGAACGTATTGGCTGCAATCAATCAGAAAATTAGACTATCTGATCAGCACTGGTTCTTGACCTTTGACTTGCCTCCACAGGACACTGTGGAAGATTAATGACCCACTGCGACTAAAGAAATGGGTAAAGAAACCGAGCGATACAGAGACCAAAGCCAGACGCAGAGTCTTTTGTGTAAATTTGGCTCTTTGGGACTTTTTCTTTTGACATGAAAATGTATAGTTTTTTTTCTTTTAATCTAAACTCACAAAGCCTCAGAAGCCCCCAGGTGACCTGCAGTGATACACCAGTGTCTTTGGACAAAAGTGGCGAGATTAAAAGGAATCAGAAGGACCAAAGCTTTGTTGTATAAAACACTCCGATAACATTGTTGTGGCTCACAGTGTGTGTTCCGGAGGTTTCTGGAGTCTGCAGTAGGGATTCTTTCGACTGCCGAATACAAAAAGCAGCATGAAAAACAGCTCCAAACGCAGGGATTATACTCGAGATGTGCTAGAGAGGAGTGTTTGACGTGTGTGCATGTTTTTTGGATAGATACAGTACGATGGATTATGAAGCCGGAGAGAATGGAAGTGTGGGTGAGATTCCTTTTCGTCTTAGTGCTATTCGGTTTGTTTCATAGGCTAGTATGAACTGGGCTTAATTTGTCAATTGGTCCTGATGCACTGACTCTGGTGGTCCCAAATGCCAAGCTGACCCACCCAGATGTCCCACTGTGGTACATAAGGTAACATAAGATAAACATTATTGGTCCCGAAATAAATTTTTGGGAAAAAAAACATCCATGATGAGGAATAATTCATTTTCACCTTAGTGGAGAAAATTTTTAGTATATTATGCTTTTCTCTTTGTCTCTGTATTCTGTAGGCCATCTGTGTTTCTATGAAGCAAGATGTTTGTTAGAGAAGAAGCACCAGCGTTCAAGGACGTGTGTGTGTGTGTGTGTGTGTGTGTGTGTGTGTGTGTGTGTGTGTGTGTGTGTGTGTTAGTTTACTAAAAGACTTTTTTTCATACTCATATCACATAGCAGAGATATGAGCAATAGAGAGTCTTTGTTAGCATCCCTTGCAGTTCTGAAACTCCCCCTTTTTGGTAGATAGGTAAGAGAGAGAAAAACAGCTATTATGGGATGTGAGAGGAAGATGGCCAAAAAGTATGACAAACAAGAAGGAGGATCTATGTTAATCAAGTTTATTAGAACCAGTGTTGCATTTTACTTTTTGTTCGCTATATTATGAATTCATTAATGTTTCTATATCTATAAAGCGTATCGCTCTGAGGTTAGGTACAGTTGATAAGGTAAGAGTGGCTACCCGGGCTCGTGAGCAATTTCTGATCAAATAAAACCACGTTGAACTTGACGCTCCCACACTTGAAATCTTTGATTTCCACATCCATCCATCCACGTTGTGTTAAAGACTAACTCTTTAGTACTGATATAAAACAAGTGAAAATGTTCTTAAGGCGTAGGTGCAATGCTAACTTGCTAGCTAATACAGCTATAATATGAGGTATCTCATTTTTTCAGGAGATTTAATCCTGACACTCACTTGAGTTTCATTAAGATATTAAAGTTGTCACACATCCTACTCAGGAACCAGAAGATTTATACTAAAACAAACATGGCCACTTTATTACACATAACTCCATTTATGGACTTTAATATTGTGAATTCTTGATATTTCCAGATTTCTTGAGTTAATATTGATGTCTGGTGAAAATTTCATGTGAACAGCCTCATTGGAAATATATTTACTGAAAAAAATCCAATACTTATTTCACCCACTGTAGATATAGTGTATTAAAGTAAACTGTACATCATAAACACCCAACATAAAGTTTTCAATTTAAGTTTCAAATTATTATTTTTTTTTTATTTTATCTTCCCTGAGCTTTAATTATAATATTAGTCAAGTTTGTTTGCACAAATCATAGTAAATTTAATAATTTATGACCTTTACTTTTAAGACTTCAATGTAACCACCCACTGCTATGATTGGCTAACATCTTTGCCTACGAATTAATTATCAACGCCCCCTGCTATAACATGTGCGGAACTGTTTTCAGCGACTGAACGCCAGTGGGCGGGGCCAACGGTGCAATAATGTAAAAGTAGGTGTCGATGCCTTGGTGTAAAGGCAGTCATATGCAACTATATGTGCCCATGTGATGTCACAAATCCCATCGAATCCAAAGAAGCAGTTTTTCAAGCTTGGTTAAATAAATGCTCTTTTTCTGCTGAGGAGAACATTTTAAGCTATGAAACCTGCAGGACGTTTTAATAGTACAATGACCTCTTATATGTCAAAAGATCTAGGAAAATTTGATTTCTCTTTCACGACTCCATTAATACGGTGTAGGGCCACCACGAGCTGCCAGAACAGCTACATTGCTTCTTGGCATAGTCTCTGGAGCAGTACTGGAGGGATGAACACCATTCTTACAAGAAAGGTTATGGTGGCTAATACCTTGCTCCAAAATGGAGTTGTTTATTAATTTCATTTAGCAGAGAAGTGACATCAAATATGAACTTGGCTTACTTCAACCATGTAGTTTATACGTAGTGTTGCTAGCTAAAAGATAGCTGTAATGTAGCTCAGCTTTAGTACAATGTCTATGTGAGATCACGGCAATGTGTAAAGTGGGGGCGCTCATGAGTAATTATTGACAGCTGAAACACTCACACCAACGGCAAGCGGTTTTAATGTTTAGCACCACCGATTTGTGATAACGTGTTACTTTGAACTTGATTAGCCTATGCTGTGATTGCATGCTAGTTACATCATGGAAATGAGTAAAGTGGACTGGGGTGAGGAACATGTTGAATTACAAATAAGATTTTATTCCACTTTTTATATGATTGCATTTTCTAACTCATAGTGCCAGATTCTATTCTGACTGTGAACATGTGTGTGCTTTTGGTCTGACAGAAGCGAGCTAAAATAGTTTTGAGCTCACCAGGTCTTGACGGATAAGGAATGTTCTCATGCTAAGTTAATGAAAGGTTACGCTCATGCTTTAAATTCAAATTTGAAGTTTAGAGTTTGGATTTGGCGTTTAAATGACCTTTTCTGAAGCACCATCTGGCATGTATATCTTTATATTGCTATGGATGTTTTTCTACCACAAGTAAGATTTCTGAGAATCTCTACGGTTCTAATCCTACTAAAACTGCCACAGCAGGCTAAACAACACGGCGTTTAACTCCTGCTTCACTGTCTGACACCTAAAAGGTCATTTAGTCTCAGAGCCATCTGTTACTCTCGCAGTGTGGACACGAACCCCAATATCTACAGTGAATCTGTTTTTGTTTTTATTATTATTGTTTCTCACACCTATTCTCAGCTCAGCATCAGAGATGCTAATTACTATTCAGTACCCTCACACGGACTTGTTCGGGGGGGCAGTGGTGGCTTGGCGGTTAAGGCTCTGGGTTACTGATAGGAAGGTTGGGGGTTCAAGCCCCAGCACTGCCAGGCTCTGGGTTACTCATTGGAAGGTTATGGGTTCGGGCCCCAGCACTGCCAGGCTCTGGGTTACTGATCGGAAGGTCGGGGGTTCAAGCCCTCATCGGAGGGCTCCAGGGCCTCTTCGGGCCCCAGCACTGCTAGGCTGCCACTGTTGGGCCCCCTCAGTGGCATTGTATCATGGCTGACCCTGTGCTCTGACCCCAACTTCCTGACATGCTGGGGTACGCGAAGAAAAGAATTTCACTGTGCTGTAATGTATATGTGACCAGTAAAGACTTCGTCAATAGTTACGCTGCACTGAAGACAGAACTTCAATCTGACTACTGTATTTGCAGAACATGATGCAGCATAATTATTAATAAATCTGACTTGATTCAAGAACTCTTTAAAGATTTGTAAGCATACCCTTTAAAGAAAAAAAAGTGCTCCGTTAATTAATTAAAATCCACTCAGTTCCATCCAGCCTGAACGGAATAATTTAGTATGACAACTTCTAATTGCGCTAATGAACACCTGAACAGAAAATATGATGAGACAGAAAAGACTTTCTTGATTAATTATTCCTGGAACTGCAGCTTTTAAACGAGTTGCTTATAACAACATGGTAATTAAATCTAACAGAACCATGTTGTAATCATTCACACAGGCCTCAGGACTATTTTTGCGCAGGCACTACAGAGCATGACTTATTGTTATAACTGTTGCTTATTTCTTTGTGCAAAAGCCATTTTTTACCTTGCAGTTTTTGTGGTTAGAAATGAAGGTGCCTGGTCTGATAGGAAAATAATCAGTGATGGGGTGTTGTCCCGGTGTCAGCTCAGTGGAAAGAGGACCCACAAAATCACGCAGGATGTATTCGCTTCAAGTTATATCGCATAGCTGGATGTTTCTACCAGTAAAATATCAACGTGACATCTAATCACAGATATTTACGAATATGTCCTTATGTTTTTGAAGGGAATGTGAGGTGTCTGGTTACACGGGTTTGATCTGATGACTTAACCACACCTGATGATAGTCATTCATTCCCCCTTAGCCAGCCCCGGGAAAACAAGTACCAGTATTATAGGACTCTCAAAATTACACCTCCTTCTTGATATTCCATCCTGGCCCTCTTTTATGAGTCAAGTGCCCTTGGACCACCTTGGCTCTGCCTGCTTGTGGCTGCAAAATTTTTATCCCTTCATGCACACACTATAAGAAACCGGAAGCATGTGGATAAAGTGGCAAAGTGGCTGCCATTTACAGCAGCCACACTAGCACCAGTGGACCAGTGTTGCTCTGACGGCATCAGTGTCAAAGTGTGCTTCACTTTGATGGCCATGGAGAACAGGAAGTGGACTGGCACTGTGTTCAGTAACTGGCATTGAGAGACTTGGCATTGCAGGAGACTGTTAAAGAGAGGGAAACAGGAGGCCTAGCTTCAGAGCCAGGATAAGCTAATGCCAAGCCAAAATGCCAAGGGGAATCTGGATTTCCCAAACCCTCCTAAATAGCTAGAAAGGCTATTCAAGTCCAACGTGGCATTCAAAGAGCATTAAGTCTTTTGTTTTACAAAGTTGGATACAGGGTTTTTGTTTTGGACTGACAGTTGGTGGGCTCCCAGTATTGGGGCATTGCAGCCAGTACTGAAGATGTTGCAGGTTTGAGTTGAACCTTTGGACACCACGGCCTCTGCAATGTTCCAGTGCCTTGGTTTCAGTGTGATCACGGCTGCTGTGACAAAGAGAAAAGTAGACAGAATCAGAAAAAATTAGAACATGGTTATGAAGCTTGCTTGGTTAAAAAGCTTGTTTGTTTAGGAGTTTAGATGTTTAGGAGCTGCACCCTTTGTTCAGACTAGCAAGCAATGACACATACAGTTGTTGCTTGTGGGCATGCACGTGTCCAGTGTTGTTTTAATTCCGATGAGAACTGCTAGTAGCTACAGATAATAAACACCGATCAGCCATAACATTAATACCATTGACAGGTCAGGTGAATAACATTGATGATCTTATTACAGTTGCACCTTTCAAGGGGAGGGATATATTAAGCAGCAAGTGAACATTCAGTTCTCAAAGTTGATGTGTTGGAAGCAGGAAAAATGGGCAAGCGTAAGGTTCTGAGTGACCTTAACAAGGGCCAAATTGTGATGGCTAGACGACTGGGTCAGAGCATCTTCAAAACGGCAGGTCTTGTGGCGTGTTCACGGTGCGCAGTGGTTAGTACCTAACAAAAGTTGGCCAAGGAAGGACAACCGGTGAAGCTGCGACAGGGTCATGGCTGCCCAAGGCTCATTGATGCACATGGGGAGTGAAGACTAGACCGTCTGGTTTGATTCTACAGAAGAGTGGGAAAGTTCAGAAAAAGTTCATACTGGCTAATAGAAAGGTGTCGGAACACACAGTGCATCGCAGTTTGCTGCATATGAGATCCAACTGTCGCCTGTCACGTTGTCACTTGTTGAACGGATAAGAACCTAACGATGCTGCTGTTAAGACACAGACTCTAAATGAGCAAGATGGTCTTGGTCGTATCATCGATCTGGTTTTTATACCACGGTCATTAGAGAGCTGAAGCACCTTATGGAGCCTGACGTTACTCACCCGACATTCCAGAGATCTTGATCTCGACCAATTAAACCTGTGTGTGTGAGAGAGAAAGACAGCGGGAGATCCAGAAAAAGAGAGGTCTGTTCCCACATGTGTCCTCCTCTCCCTTTTCAATCCCCTTTTTCTATTGTTTACTGTGAAGTATTTATATGTTTAACTCCAACTGGTTTATTGCATAGAGAACTTTTTAAAAGGTTGCTATTTGTATTTTGAATAATTTTTATGCATAGAAATATCTTGAAATGAGGATGCATTTAGGAAAATTGCTGTCTTGATTTGACATGCAGTCTTGGTTCTCTAGAAGACTTTTATGGCCTTCATGTGTGTGATGCTTATATAAGTCATTATCATTTTTTCTGCCTTCTGAGTGTTTATACCATTTATTCTATTTAGTATTTTTCTGAGAGGAAGCTTTGTGCTCATCCTGATAATGCCAGTGACAGACCACTGATAAACTAGATATGACCACAACACAGAAGCTACCATTAGTTAGTTAGTTAACATTACTCCTGGCGTAGCTTGCGAGTAAATTTCGCTAGCTACTAAGTGCTAGATAGCTAATGCCGGAGAGGTAACTGTAATTGTAGACAAAATACATAGTGAGTAGGCTAGCTTAGCGAAAGTAGCTAAATTACTTTAGTCCTGGTGTTTATTACACAAGGCAACATTTAGCCTAATGTTAGCTGGCTTGCTAGTTAAAGTTGCAAGCTAATTAGCATCAGATAACTACTGCTGGAGAGGTGACTTTAATGTTAGCTAAACTAAACAGGTACCTGACTAACTTAGCTAATGTAGCTGAACTATTATTTTGTGTAATTGAAAAAAAACAGTGTTATGCTAAACATTAAGCAGTACATCAAGTGATAGCGATACACCGAGTACATCTATCCATTTTTTCATTCGTTTTCTTGTTTAAGCTCTCATTTGATGGTGTAATCAGGAAGATTTAGATCTGAGAGCATGAATGAAAATATTGGGAATTTAAAAATGCACTCTCTCTGTACTTTGTCTTTCTATTTGTGTGTCGCGTTGAGGCATAGAGATAGAAAGACTGGATAGTTGTGTTGGTAAAATATAATTATAGTATAATAAGGGCTGCTTCAGTTGGCAAGTCTGACAGAGACTGTGAAGAGTTCACACAGGGACTGACAGCTCGTCCAAAACCCTCAGCCACAGGCTGAATCCTGAGACACTCTCGTCTCCGTTTCTCCCACCTCTAATTGAAAGATGTTCCCTCACTTTCCACCCACCATTACCTCTGGGGTAAACTGCCACACTGACTGTGACATCTAACTAATTCACTTTCTCATCACTTCTCTGCATCAACTATTATTTAATTGGAAAGATCCAATAACACAATAATACTAATTAAAAACCACGAGCGCCATCAATATCAGGATCACACACATGTAGGTGGTTCCACAGCTGTAATCCACATAAACTGGATTGTGGTTCCTCTTTGTGGTTGCTGGCTTTGCTTTAAGTTCAAAGTCTTCATTACTTCCTATTCCCAGTCCCTGGTCTATTTTAATTATCTGGAGGGTGAGTGTTTGATTGACTTTGTGTGTGTTTTAATCTCCAGGAATCAGTAATCACCCTGCACCCCTGGAGCAGGACAGAGCTTCCCTACAGCACTGCTGTAAAATGCAAGCCAATTAGTATGGAAGCAAGCAAATCATTTTAAACCTCAGGGATCCTAAAGCTGAAACTGCTAAAGCAAACTAGTGCAAGAAATCTATCCTAGTAAGCATAACCTACTGTGATAACTCCATCATAGTGCCGGTTGAACAGTCTCAACTTTCACCATTTGTCCCAATGTTTTTAGTTTCATTTGAGTTTGCTGGGGAAAGAACGCGTGTCTTTGGACTGGTGGAGGAAACCGGAGTCCCTAGAGGTAACCCCTGAAGCACAGGAGAACATGCACGGGATTCGAACCCCCAACCCTGGAGGTGCGAGGCCAACGTGCTAACCACTAAGCCACTGTGCCAGCCATCCATCTTCTATACCGCTTAATCATTTTCAGGGTCACGGGGAACCTGGAGCCTATCCCAGGGAGCATCGAGCACAAGGCGGGGTACACCCTGGACAGGGTGCCAAACCATCACAGGGCACACAAACATATACACATATTCACACACCCATTCATGCACTACGGACACTTTGGACACGCCAATCAGCCTACCATGCATGTCTTTGGACTGGGGGACGAAACCGGAGTACCCGGAGGAAACCCCCGCAGCGCGGGGAGAACATGCAAACTCCGCACACACATGGTTAAGCCACTGTGCATTGATTGCAGTTTTTCATTAATTAATGAATCATACATCATACTTTAATCCATTTACATGTAGTTACTGTTAATGTTATGGAACATCTGTGAAACTAATTAGTTCATGTTATTGCTTTGGTTAGAGCAACTTTAAAACATTGTTCCCTCACCAGCAAAAGTGCTGAAGACTTTTCTCTGGCAGAAAACTGACACTGGAGACTCCTTCCATAAAGTTTCAAATAACCATCTTACTAAAGTCACTAATGCCAACTGAACCAATACCAGAGCTGCTGTTAGAGAAAATTAACAACAACTTCTGACCAATTCGATTTGAGAATTCAGCACTGCTGTGAAAATCTCTTGAAAAATGAAAACATCACCATTTGTTTTTACAAATCGTTGGCATCTTGTGTAAGTGTGTACGGTATTAGGCTTTTACACACTCACATTACAAACATACTTGCAGAGATCATTCCTTTCACTCTATTAGAAAAGCAAGGGCAATGTGTATCAAGGTGACTTGTTTCTTCATATCTAGAGACTGATGTCCTCAGCAGGACTGTCATCTGTAATTCCCATCCAAGCCTACTCTTCTGGCGGTATTTAAATGTGAGCCATCCACTTTTCCGCAGTGCTTGTCCTCTCCAAAAGGTCCAGAGTGGAGGAGACCAGTGGATCGATGAGGGTTATGGCACCGCAACGCTTCCAATATGGCTGCCTGTGCTATGAGCTCATCCATCACCGCTGCCACAAGAAGTTTGATTAAGCTAAGGGTCCTAACAGGGCTCTGTCCTCGCCTTGGGGATTTATGATCAGGCCCTGAAGGGACACTTCCTCATGCAATGTAATGATACGCAGCCAGGCATGCCGGGGGAATAGGGCCAGGAAGGCGGAGTGTTTTCTTTGTGCCCACAAGTATGATTTAGAGCCAGAGATGATGTCTTGTTTCTGCAGTAGCTAGAGGGAACTGGTTATATCCCAGTCAGAGACATTTAAAACTACTGATGTGTATTATTATACTACAGTGCTGTTGAATTCTCCAATATAGTTGGTAAGAAGCCGATCATTTTCTATATACATAGAGAAATTGAAAATCGAGCGCCAGTCTCCTAGGTACTGGCTCGTCTTTGCCGAATTTCTAACACTCAGCATGTGCAGTTGTATCCACATGTACAGTACAGATGCAGTAAATATAGTAGATAATAGGTTAAATAAATGCTACAGTATTCCTTTATCTGTATCCTAAAATGAACTAGAAGGACAAAATTGGAGTGTTATGAGCTGTTTTTTTTTTAGTGCTAATCTCTATTTTGGTGTACTTGTAGATACAAAATGACAGCAACATTTGGATTGTAGGACTAGTTATAGTAATCTAAAAGGGACACTTTTTCAAAACATTGCAAACTTTCTCTCTTTCTCACAAAAAGAGAGAAATGATTTTTTTATGCATGTATATCTTGTGTTATTACAGTACATATCCCAAAGCTTCATGCTGACAAATATGTAGATGTTTTTCTCTGTCACTGTCTTCCCGTAGATATGACAACATATCTACTGGCCGCGTTTCCTTGGGTGTATGATTTGCCAATTCGATAATCTCCTTATTTCTAATCCTTGATTCTGGGGATCAGAAAAATGGAAAAGAAACCAGATCTCAGGGTTTTGCATAAGCCTTCTTAAGCATATGTCTGACTCAGGTTACCATTAATAGTCGTCATCAGAAGACATTTTTTTCGATGTGAGGTGTAAAAAGGCAAATAGCTTCTTTGAGTATTGAGAAAATACACGATTTGGTCCATTTAGGATGTTTTTACACTCTTGCCCTAAATACTTGAGTGTGTACCAAGTATGATTCGGGGGGAGTTTTGAGAAGAGGTTCATGATCATTGATTTGCTTTTTCCAGGTTTACAAAGTGGAAGTCAAGGTTCATTCATTTACTGTTTTTTTAAAAAATTCTTTTTGTTTGGTACCAAGCCTCAAACACGTGCAAACAAAGAGCTGTTGGATTTTTTTAGCCATGCAGGCCAGCACAAGACGTGCATTTTTCACAATCCTGTCACTACAAGCAGTCACTTGACAAAGGTGAGCTAATTATAGTGCTCCAGTGCTATGAAAGTCTGGTTTTAGCCAATATATTAATAAGGCATTCTGTCTCTTCCGCTCGTCATGATGACCCTTTCAACCGGAGGTCATGTGACGAGTAAGTCTGGTGCAGCTCTGAGAGCAGATAACTTCCACACCTGATGCAGACAGCACCATTTTGGTGGAAGTGAGCCCACTGTATCCATGAGGACCTGGAATCATTCTCTACACTCGAAAATAGCTTTCACACTTGGTCCTGAGTCTTGGAAAAAAAAATGCAATCATGAAAACAAGCCAAGGGAAAAATGTCCAGAAGCTTGCATGCCCCATGTTCCAGAGTCCAATTTCAATAAGCTGCTACCTCTTTGTACAATCCAGGAGCAGAGCTAACCAAAGCAATTTAAATCATAGCCAACTAAAAGCCTTGTAAAGCCTGAAAGGACCGTCTTTTCTAAATGATTGGCTGTCTAAAGCTAAACGATTGTGCCGAGAGAGAAGGGCGGATCTGATGGAGAATTTACAGTAGAGGCAGGAGCTGCGTCATCGTGTTCAGGCACTGAGAAACCCATTCCCCATTTCAATCTCAATAGAGTCTCTCTCGGGCACCGTTGGTGTCAATGGAGAGAGCATGCCCTTCCCAGGCCTGTAAATAAGTCTCTCTTTAGCGCTCCCTTTTCTTTCAGTCTCGCTTAGTCTTTATTTATCTCCCTGTCTCTTTCTCTTTTCACTGTCTACCCTTCAGTCTGTCCTAGCTGCTTGTACATTAGCCATTAAATTTTGGCTGCTGTCCCAAGCCATGATTTGACATTTTCTCACACCAAGTCCTCCTTCTTCTTCTTTTTCTTCTCTCTCTCTCTCTCTCTCTCTCTTTCACTCACTCCCCTTAGTGCCTGCCTTCTCTCTGTCTCTCTCTCTCTCTATCTCTACCCAGCCCCCTCCCAGTTAGGACTGTACAATGATAGCATATTGTGATTACAAACATACATACATACACCATAATCACAATATTCCTCATAATGTCACAGGAAAAGAACAAACATGTGTATGTAAATATTTCAGGAACTATTGCCCATATCCCAATACCAACAGCTCCTGGAACCCATGTTCAGTCCTGTCCTGAGGTTTGCATGTTCACCCCAAATTCGGTCCGATTCCTCCAGGTTCTCCAGTTTCCTCCCAACTCCAAAGAAAACTTTTGCTGGTAGGTGGACCTGAAATTGCATCTTGGTGTGAGTATGTGTGGGCATTAGATACTATATATGGGCATGTAATACATCTTTTTAGTGATTCGAATAACTGTATACTGAATTTCCACCATGGGGGACCAATAAAGGTACATCTTATCTCATCAGATCTTATCTTAACTTATCTGTCTTCGGATTGAAAGCTGAAGTGGGCGTGGCCTAAAGTGGAAGATTGTTTTGTTTTGTATTGTTTTTTGAATTAAATATGAACTCTGCCACTATGACTCCAGAAACAAAACCCAAGTGGTCTGACAGTTCTTCAATCTCAGCTACATCACTCGAAAACATAACTGGTTTTAACTAGATATGTGCTTTTTTTTTTAATCCTGCTCATAAGTTATTATTTGTGTTTGAACATATCTATAATATTTATAACAAATTTAGCTGGTTCCATTTCACAAAATATGAACAAACTCCTAGCCCAATTTAAACCACCACAACCCTAAGCACGCTACCAAGCATGTTAAAGTCCCCAAGAAATCAAAATTGAAGTTTTGTGGCTTTTAGTATGAAAATGTTAGCCTCAAGGTTATCTAGTGTGCTCCAAATCAATGATAAACTTCGCATTTAGAAGATATACGCGTTCAAAATTTACAGTCTCTCTCTAACACCGATATGGATCAACAATTTTGATGACATCATTCTGCACCTCAGCTTCTCATCAGATTTTCTGTCCAGTCAAATGCTCTCTAGAATCTGAACTGTCCCGCCCCCAACATTACAAAAATCACCTTGCCGAAGTTGCCATTGTTGAGTCAGAGAGTCATAAATGTGTCCTTAGCTGTTCGATCTAGAGGTTGACCGACTGATCGGACTTATTTGTTGGCACCAATACCGATTGTTGGAACTATCGGTTATCAGCAATAATCAACACCTATAGCTTTTACCGGTTGCGTCCGTTGTGGGAGCGGTTGAGAAGGGTCCGCTGTCATTATACAGTACGAGAGCGGCCTCTAGAGGCGAAATAAAAACTATCGATGACCAAGTTTGTCGTGTTATTTGAAGTGTTTTTTTTTTTTTTTAAATTCATTTTGGATGTCTCTATTTTTATTTGTTATTTGGCGTGTTAGTTTTTGGTTCAGTTTGGATGTATATATTTTATTTACTTTAAGATTTATTAATAGGTGATATATATTAATATTTTTTTATATTTTTATAAAATGTATTTATTTCATTTAAAAAAAGTACAGTACATTTTCATGCTACATTTCTTGCTACAATTTTTGTAATAAAGTTCAGCAATATTGTACTTTGAGTGTTATGTTTTCATTCAGGATCGGTTTAAAAAACTATCGGCAGATTAATCGGTTATCGGCAGGTAGGTACTGTCCAACTCGGTTATCGGTATCGGTAAAATCCACTATCGGACAACCTGTAGTTCGAACGCGCGCGTTTTATTCCATTTCCCAACTGTAACTTGGTTAAGAAGGAAATGTCTTGAGTTTAATCACGTTAAATTTTTTTCAATTTCGATTTTTTGTCAAGTAAATTTTTGTCAAGTTTCGATTTTTTGTCAATTTTTTGTCAAGTTTAGCCTGGGCTGTGAGGTAAGCTAAACACTATTAGCTTTTTTAAAAGGGGGGGAGCCATTCAATATGTCCCGCCCTGACTTTACGTCAACACACTGAATAATGCTGCATATTACAAGGCAGTTCACAGGGACTTTTACGAACATGGCCAGGAGCTTCATATCTGACCGCTCACTTGATTTGAGGTAAAAACCTGGCAAGCTTTCTAAAAACAACAACAATGATGCACCTCCTATTCGTATCCATATTTGTATCCATTTAGGACACATTATCTGCGAATGAACGAATGAATGAGTAGAAACTTTTTTGGTCAATAATATAACTTCAACACCCACCGAACTTTTATCTGAAGCCTTTGTGACAGAACAAAACTGTGGCGCATTAGAGGACTCAGCTGAGGTCTGCCATATGCAGTTTGCAAAAACCAATATAGAGATACAGATTAACAATCAATATATCATGCAACTGTTCATCTGTGTTTTTCTCTCTCTTTTCCCTGGATGCTTTTTTTGGCGGCTCATCTGTGCTTTATGAGGCTCATGCCCTGCTCTCTGGCAGAATATTCTCTCCCTCCGTCTTTTTCTTTGGCATCTGGTTACTGTGCCCACATGATGCCCGTGTGATGTCCGTTCAGTGGCACTGGGCCCTCTCCACATGCATAATGGATGGGCTACATAAGCTCTCTTCACACTTGCCTTCTCCCTGCCAAGAGTTGGGCTGGCGAAACGCAAACAGGCAAGCAATGTGTTCAGAAAGCCAATCATAAACCACACACACACACACACACACACACACTGTCATTGCTCCCATGTATCTTTTTAACAAGCTATGCCCTGGCTGTCGTCTGTCCTGCAGCTTATTCATGCTGTCATATACAGTAAGAAGAACTTAAAGGAGCAATATGTAATTTTTAGAGCATGCAGTTCTGTTTTATGAGGTGGTGGAGGACCTGAAATGTAAATCAGAGCTTGATATGAAGAAACTAGGGAGTTCCATTACATTGAAATTTTGAAAATTCAGTGATTACTACAGGTCTAGGAACACCTTTAAACTTTATAAATGGCACCTTTAAAGCTGCAGGCTATGGTTTTTTTTGTTGTTGTTGTTGATTTGGGGTTTGTTTGCTTTTTGGCTGCAGGGCTTGTGTGATGAGACAAAAAAATTATACGTTTAAAAAGAACCTGTAAAAGGCAGCATGACCACCCACAAAGAGAGAGAGAGGGAGAGAGAGAGTTTTTTTTTTTTTTTTTCTTGAGCAGAGGCGAAGAAGGAAAATGCAGAAAAACTGTGTGTGAAGTGTGTGAGTGCCAGATAGAAGGAAAACGGGAAAGACAAAGAGAGAGGGAAGGAAAGGGACGCAAAGCTCATTAACATTCAGCATGTGCCACTACCCGGGCCACCTGATTGCTATTCTATATTTGATTAAAAAAGTGAAACTTTTTGTACTTTCAACACACATTTACATTCATCTTTCCCCTTCCTCCTGGTCATAAAGGACATGCAGGAAGTCTAATAAACCCTGGTGTTTTTCATTTTTCATCAGGACTCTGAGTGTGCCTCATCAGTTAAGTGTGTGTGTTTGTGTGTGTGTGTGTGTGTGTGGGAAGGCACTCGCGTTTCATAATGCCCTTACTACTGACGAATGTCACAGGTCGCCTCTGCTGAAAGAGGCTCTCGCTTTTCAGTCTTATCTGCCCGGGTGAGTGTGTGTGTGAGCGTGTAATGATATGCTTGTGGAGATGGCAGCGAAAGAAGGTTGGCTGTGTTCACGCTGATGATGAGAGATTGGTGGAAGGTCAGGGTGCTAGTTTATAAATTATCAACACAGGCTTAGATGGGGAAAGCAAACGAGAGAGAAAGAGAGAGAGAGAGAGAATCTTTTGGTGGAATCTTTTTTTAATGAATGTCTTTTGTGTGACCCTCAAACAGCCAATAAAGCTTCATTTCGGATTCAGATCACAGCGGTGTTTCCAGTATCTTACAGTATACTCTCTCTTTTTTTTTTCCCTCAGGATGGGGTGTGTGTGTGGTCCCAGTGGGCTGCAGGCTCTCGTAGTGCTCCTGTATCTCTCCACTGGATGTGGTAAGTTAAAGATGTGTCTCGCTTCATGCTGCATTTGAGGAAAAGTCCTGAACTTGTGTAAATTCACATATAAAGATGCTCACTAATATGAATCTCAAATGATTGATTGAGTGATTGATTGATTGATAGAATTTGAAGCTATATATGCCTGCGTTGTCAAGTTATTTATTTAAATTGCAACCACAAATTTCATGAACTCGGTTGTTTCATATCATTGCCTAGAACAAAAGCAATATAAAGACATTCTATACGATTGTGTGCTTCTAACATTGTGGAAGAACCATATATGGGAGTTGGGCAGTTGTCCACAAACTTTTGGCCTTATATATTGTACCTCAGAAGTGCTCGGAATGAAGTCTCTTTTGACCTCAAAGGGATCGATCTAAAGCAAATACTTGTGTATATACAGGGTAACTCATTAAAAGTGTTAAGTGTTCGTTTGCGTCTCGTTCATGCACATTTATTTGATGGTATTTGCTGAACTTCAAGGAACTCGGAGTTCACCCATCACCCATCATTTTCTCCCTAATTTGTTCTCCCCTATCACATGACCACTACCTAACTAATACGGTAAGGGCTAATGCTATCACATTCTTCTTCCGAGGCACGTTAAGCCAAACCCACCATCTTTTCGAACTGCTGCTCATGCGACGTCAGGGGGCGGCGTAAAACCCTAGGAGGACAGCGCTATCCGACTACTCCCGCATGCATGAGCTCCCAGACTCGGCTAGCGTTCCCGTGATTGACGGGGAGAGAGCGTATCCCATCCACGCTTTACTGTTGCGCCACTCCGGCGCCCCCTGAGCAGGCTTTCTGAGTCGAGAGGGCGTTTTTTTATTCTTTTCCCCTGAACTGTCCGTTCCGACCTCTAGAATGCAGCAACGGAATGACCTACTAGTGCCACCTGATTGGCTTGGCTTGCTCACGTCGGTGGTCTCGAATCGTTTTGCATTTCACGTATTGAGGTCACTGAAACGTCGGTAATGAGATGAAACCACTTTAGCTGAGGCTCTGCAATGCCTGAGCTGCGTTACTGGAAGATTTAGCCCACGTCCCGATTGGGAGACCATTTAGTCATCGTTTTTTGTTTTGTTTTTTCTCGCAGCTCACCGTAAACTTTGCCTTTTACAGAGTTTTGCGGTGAATAAATGTTATTCGCAGGTAGCTGATCAACGTATGGACCTGACCATGAAGAATTAGCCTTTAGCAGTTATCGTGTGAATCTGACCGGACGTTTTAGTTTGGTTTTGTCTATGAAATGATTTTACAGACATGATAAATGAGGCCCATAGTTAGTGATTAAAGGATCGTCGGCGCATTTCAACAGCTTCCTGTTGAAGTGTCGTAAATCGCTGTACAATCCGTGTGTGCTTCGAATAACCTGTAAGCAGTCCAGTATTGTACTTACATGCGTGAGGAGTCGTATAGATGAGCCGAATCTTTCTGCTCCTCGTTTCTGAGAGATGAAGCACGCTGGACTGTAGTTAGACATCGGTGCTGGTGGATCATGCTGTGGGTTTTAGTCCACTTTCCCTTTCAGCCTCACTCAGCCAGGCATTTTATTAAATGCCCCATAGCAGTTGGTAGACTTCACAGGGGGGCTGATGGGAAAGTGAGTTCCCTGCCAGGCCACTTTTATTCTCCTGTATGTCCAGACCAGCAGAGTATAGAACATTAGGATATAGCTCACAGATGGACTAGGCGAGAGGTTTATTGTTCAGGGTTTTTCAACTGCTGTGAGGTGGCTCAGGAAATAAATGTGTGTGTGTGTGTGTGTAGATGAAGCAAACCACCGTGCGAGCTTTCTGAAACGCTGCTCAACCATTCGCGATTCAGCCACGTAAAACTGTTGCTCTTTGTGTTGTTGTTTTTTTTTTTGTGCTCTTAAAACGTCCTGCGATTGACGTCGGCACGCAAACGTCTCTGTATATCCGTTAAAGTATTGGCACCCTCGACCGTGTCGGGGCCTCTTGTCGATATTCAAACACACTCGCTGTGTATCGTGCGCAACGATTTACCCCGTAGTGACGATTTTAACGCCAATTGAGACTCGTGCGTTTTATATATCCGTGAGCTGTACGGAAACTCTTCCTGTCTGGATGAGTCGCGTTATACAAAACCCACACACACACACACACACACACACAGAGCCAGGATAGGTTTGGATTTGTTACCAAGTCATGGCTGCTTTTTGATGGAAAAGCACTATAAGATTGTGTGTGTGTGTGTGTGTGTGTGTGTGTGTGTGCATGCTCATGAAGTCTGCGGAAATCAGAACACTAGGGGAAATAAACTCGTTGCGTATTTCCTTTGTGCTCAGCAGTCATAATCTGACACATCTGTTCACACACATGCACAAACACACATAAACACACACACAGACACACACACACCTTTGAAGTAGGTTTGAAAAGCACTTCAGTCTCACCACTGGCTGAAACAGTAGAAGTGGCATTTTAATTATTCACACAGGGATTGATGGCTGGGTGCTGTCTACATGTTTTCCTACCATATGTCTCCCTATCTGCGTTTCTGTCTCCCTCTCTCTCTCTCTGTGTATTACTGTCTCTCTCTTACTGTCACTCGCTGTCTCTGTCTTCCTCTCTCTCTCTCTCTCTCTCTCTGTGTATTACTATCTCTCTATCTTACTGTCACTCGCTGTCTCTGTCTTCCTGTCTCCCTCTCTCTCTCTCTCTCTGTGTGTATTACTGTCTCTCTATCTTACTGTCACTCGCTGTCTCTGTCTTCCTGTCTCCCTCTCTCTCTCTCTCTCTGTGTGTGTATTACTGTCTCTCTATCTTACTGTCACTCGCTGTCTCTGTCTTTCTGTCTCTCTCTCTCTCTCTCTCTCTCTGTGTATTACTGTCTCTCTATGTTACTGTCACTCGCTGTCTCTGTCTTTCTGTCTCTCTCTCTCTCTCTCTCTCTCTCTGTGTATTACTGTCTCTCTATGTTACTGTCACTCGCTGTCTCTGTCTTTCTGTCTCTCTCTCTCTCTCTCTCTCTCTCTCTGTGTATTACTGTCTCTCTATGTTACTGTCACTCGCTGTCTCTGTCTTTCTGTCTCTCTCTCTCTCTCTCTCTCTCTGTGTATTACTGTCTCTATGTTACTGTCACTCGCTGTCTCTGTCTTTCTGTCTCTCTCTCTCTCTCTCTCTCTCTCTGTATTACTGTCTCTCTATCTTACTGTCACTCGCTGTCTCTGTCTTTCTGTCTCCCTCTCTCTCTCTCTGTATTACTGTCTCTCTCTTACTGTCACTCCCTGTCTCTGTCTTTCTGTCTCCCTCTCTCTCTCTCTCTGTATTACTGTCTCTATCTTACTGTCACTCCCTATCTCTGTCTTTCTGTCTGTCTCTCTCTCTCTCTCCCTCTCCCTCTCCCTCTCTGTATTACTGTCTCTCTCTTACTGTCACTCCCTGTCTCTGTCTTTCTGTCTCCCTCTCTCTCTCTGTGTTTTACAGTCTCTCTCTTACTGTCACTCCCTGTCTCTGTCTTTCTGTCTCCCTCTCTCTCTCTGTGTATTACTGTCTCTCTCTTACTGTCACTCGCTGTCTCTGTCTTTCTGTCTCCCTCTCTCTCTCTGTGTATTACTGTCTCTCTCTTACTGTCACTCGCTGTCTCTGTCTTTCCCTCTCTCCTCCCTCTATAAGAGCCATATTGAGCAGTTTGACCAATTTCTCTCTCCCACTTACCAAGCAGCTGTTGCCATGGTTTTGCCTGGTGATGGCTGAGGTCTGTGTATGGGTGCAGATGTACAGCTATGTGTGTGTGTGTGTGTGTGTGTGTGTGTGTGTGTGTGTGTGTGTATGTGTGTGTCAGAGAGAGTGAGAGACATAGAAATATTAAAGGATATGGGTAGGTATGAGGACAAGCTGTGCATTCAGTGGCCTGGGAATATTAATGCATAACCCCGCTGTGTGAGTGAGACAACTTGGGGGAAAGAAAAGAAGAAGACGCGGGGTAGACACTCGAAACGCTCTGTTTGTGACTGTTCTAGTGAAATGATGGAACTGACAGTACATGATGTGAGAAATGAGTGATGTATACGAGATGTGAGAACAGCATGGGCTCTCACCTGCGTGTGTGTTACACTCCATCCGGAGGAAAAAATGAGTGGATTTTTGAACAATAGCAAGGCTTGGGGGGAGGGGGAGGGGGGAGGTGGATTGTGGGAAGTGTATGGGGGGGGGGCGTATCTGCGCACTGAAAGCCGTTCTATCTAAATGCAGATTTGAGACAGATTTTTTTTTTTTCATCTTTACATGGTTAACATATCCGCTGTTCAAACACTCTGAAATATTTTCTGTCCCCTCATTTTGCTTGAGCCTGCTTGTTTTAAATATCAGCAGTTTAGTTTGCTCTCACAGTCACAATTGGATTCACGGCACAGGTGGATGTCGACACGCAGCCGGCTGAGTCTACTTGCAGTTCCTTATCCTGGATGATTAAAGTTTGCCTGAGAGAGAGAAAGTGAGAGAGAGAGAGCGAGAGAGAGAGAGAGGAACAGTCTTTCGTCTAAATGTGACTTTTGTAACTTTTAAGAAAGGTGCTGTTGTTGTTTTTGCTTCTTCGTATTCCGAGCTGGCAACTTCAGTCCAAATATTTACACAGGGAAAGTTATACCTATTCAGAGTTGTGGTACATGTCTGCTTAAGTAGATTTCTTTGGACTCTTTATTCAGATGATTCAAATCATATGTCGTACGTGCCTCGGGTGTTATCACTGTTTCCAGGACCGATAAAATATCAAACTTTCTGGCCGTCTAACATGAGACTAGGCTAGTTTGGTGTCGCCAGCCAAGAGGAGGCACAACTAAGTCATCATTGTATGGGTTTAGCTGCTACAGTGCCATGCAAACTACATTAGCCGTCCTTATGCTCTGCTCATATCATGTACACGTAACTTGGAACTCATATAGACATTTAGTGTACGTTTACACGACAACGATGTACTAAAAACGTTTGCGTTTTTGAAATGTTTCGCCTTACAGACGACAACGTTGTCAAAACGATCCCCGTTCACACGGATCTACGAAAACGACTAGAAACGCTGTATTATACACGCCGGGTCAGTAGCTGGCGATGTCAGTTTGTAAAGAAACACTACACGCCTGTGCACATAAGCGTTCACGTCAACGTGTCCGCCTTATCGATCCGGGTAAGACTGCTCTATGAACAAATAGAAGTAAACGGAGGGGCCGCAGTTTTTCTGGATAAAAAGCAAAATAACGTTTATATTTCTCAAACGATTTCAATGGTTTATGATGTATGTGGAGTACAAAAAAAAGTTCTGTCTCCAGTTACTTAGAATCTCGATAGTTAGACTAGGAAAATGATTCATTGTCGTAAGGAATTGTGAAAACTCACGCTTGTCAAACATAGATTCTGCGTATTTTTCTTGGTTAAGAAACGCTGAGACGTCCCTAATGTCATATAACGGAATGTACATGAAATGTGCATAAAGGTTTTTTTCATTGTGGAAATGGATTTTTCTGTCTTCAACCTCATCTTTGAGCTTTTCTTGTGCTCCAAGTCAGAATTCTGTTAATAAAGCTCGTTCACTCTTAAATACTGAATAAAAAATCCTAATAGTGCATCTTTAAGTACAAATAATTGACCATCGCTGCATCAAAATGGAACCCAGTAGGCAAATACAAATAAAGCAGTGAGACACTGGCAGTCGATCTGCTTTCTATATATTATTAGCAGTGAAAGGATACAGATACACTCCAAAACAGACAATTACAAAGATAATTATAAGATTTTGAATAACCTTCGTGGGCGTAGATGTGGGTTAATAATTTGCCGTTTGTAACGGATGCGTCTCCGCTGGTCGTAGTGGTGATGGAGTAAATCTACACTTTGTGGGAGAAGCGTCAATAAACTCTCGCACGTTGTTTTGAAGTACTCGCGCGCATGCCTAAAGACACGGAAGAACACGTAATACGCATGACGTCATCGTTTTCACAAATTCTCGTTTTTGAATGTTTACACGGAGACGATAACGGCATCGTTTTCAAAAGCTTGCATTTTCAGGTATATCTTGTGTATACCCATTTTCCCCCTCACGCTAACTGACTGTAAACTAGCGTTTGGAAGATTTGAGAGCTGTCAGCCAATAAGAATATTTTCCTGTAAACCCTGTCTGATCGGTCTCGCCTTCTTGATCTTGTCTTCTTTTATTGGCATTAAGTTACGTAGTGAAAAACCGTTCCAAGTGGAGAATGATTCAGAAATCATAAAGATAAACTCTTTGGGGCTACATCCCCCGATCCCCAGGCCAGGTTACACCCCTGGTATAGAAGTATCTGAGACAGAATTTTTCCATTGACCTTTAGACACAAGCACAATTTTTTTTTCGAATTTCAACTTCATTAATTTAACAACATGTCGTCCATCTTCATTATTCAACAGCCTGTAAAATAGCACTTGATCCAGAACGTCATATTATTTTACATTTTATCTTTTCATATCGTGTGCCACCAGTTAATTCATTATGCACACAGTGTAATGAAGCCACGAGATATTAAATCGAGGTCATGAAATCATAATGTGTACATGGATGAAAGCTATTTAATCACACTTTTTTTTAATTTGCTAGTTTGAGTTGTCAAATGAATAATATACTGCCAACGTTGGCATTATTTTATCTGGTGTGCTCTCACGTGACCATGAGTTTGAAGGATAAGCTGAATGAGTACTCGTCTGCTACACTTACAATTTACTTTCATTTCATTCATGACTTTATATGGAAAAAAAAAAAAGAATTATTATTACTTTCCCAGGCAGTGTCTCTGATTAAGATGCTTCTCCTCCAATGGCTGATGTGTGGGAAAAAAATCGTTTGATTGACTATAAATGATGCAACGCTATTAATGAATTACTAGTGTCATATTTATGTATATAATACCATCCTTAACTAGAATCATTCCTCACTTCAGAGTTCTACCTTTTCAGATTTGCTTATTTTAAATTCTGACTCAATGATGACACCATGTTTCACAGCATGGTGGAGTTCGTGAAGTTCAGTTACAGTACTGGTCAATTCTACGATTAAGTGCCGTGTATATGGATATAAAAAGTCTACACACCCCAAGAACAGAACATCCCTCCAAAATTTAAGAAAAGGACAAGACAAAAACTTACCAGGGAGGCTGCCAAGAGACCTACAGCACCATTAAAGGAGCTGTAGGAATATCTGACTGATCACTCTCATGTTGCTTGTGACAACAACCGCTCGTATTCTTCACATTCGCCTGGGCTGTGAAGTAGGGTGGCTAGACCCCAAACCATGTGGCAAAATATGTTACGGTGTGATGAGATCAATTCGAAAAAGGAACAATAATTCTATAATTCCAAAAGGTGTGTTGGTGCAGAAAAAGCACCAGCAAAAGAACACCATACCCACGGTGAAGCATGGTGGTGGCAGCAGTATGCTTTAGGGCTGCTTTTCTTCAGTTCTTCAGACAGAACTGGAGTTTTTAACAAGGTGGAGGGAATCTTGAATAGCTACATACAACATACCAGTCAATTTTAGTGCAAAACCTTCAGGAGGTTGCTAGTACGCTGAAGATGAAAAGGAATTTGACCTTTCAGCAGGACAACCCAAGGCATACATCCAAATCAACAAAGGAATGGCTTAACCAAAAGAAGATCAATGGCCTAGCCAGAGCCTGGACCTGAATTTAGCTAAAAATCTTTGGGGTGACCTGGAGCAGACTGTGCACGGGAGATGCCAGCACAATTCGATGGCTCTGGAATATTTTTGAAAGAAAGAGTGGGAAAATATTCCCAAGTCAAGATGTGCCACTCTGATAGACTCATACCCCAAAAAGACTGAGTGGTGTAATAAAATGAAAAGTGTTAACAAAGTATGAACAAAGTATTAGTTTAGGGGTGTGCACACTTATGCAACTTGGTTATTTTAAGGGGTTTTTTTAATTATTATTCTAAAAGTTTCTGATTGTTTTTCATTTTATTTGTATATTTTTCAATTGCACATTTAAAGTTGAGAAAAGATCTGACACCATGTATCTAAGTGTCATTCTTTTACTTCACAAAAACCTGCCATTTTAACAAGGGTGTGTCGGCTTTGAATATCCTTTGTAATTTTACTCATTCAATCTTTTTATTAGGTCTTTACCAACATCTCTGAGAGAAATGTTGACCGTCCCGAACACTTTTGACCCCTTTCTACTGTTTCTACTCATTTCTCTGTATTCAAAACACACACTAGCTAAATTGCTAGCCTCTATGATAAGGTAGTCTCGGTTTGATGTCCTTGTTTCCTAGTTGCCTAGCAACAGTGTTCTTATGACTACTGTATACTCACTTCTCACTTCAGCGATTGTTGCCTTGCTATTTTAAAAGCACAAATTCACAGATACCCCATCGTCAGTTATTGTAAGATAGCCAGCTCTGGTTACGCTGAGAGCTCTAATTATGGCCTAAGCATCTTACAGAAAGAAGTAAACAAAAGTCACATGGTTCCGAATCTCTTTATTAAGCTTTATCACACACAAACACACAGTCCACAGAAAAACTCTGATTAATGTGACCGTGAACAAAGTGTTGACCTTTCCACTGACTCCTTTCTCTCTCACCATGATCAGGCCATCGGTCTCCTGTCGAGTGTGTATAATGTTGTTGACATCAATCAGTAACCCCACTTTCATTACCACACACAACACACACACACACACACTGTTATTTAGTTAATTATAATATCTCTCAAAAGCAGTGACAGGAACGAACACATCACTAGAAGCACAGTCATCATTCTCGGTTGCCAATACATCCTTACTGTAGATAGACACTGGTACAGACCTTGGAAATCTACATTTTTCTGTTTACCTCATTAAGCATTTTCGCTAACGACTTCCTTAGGTCAATGCCACTGCCACTTTAGCGGGCATGAAAACTGCTCATACGGCCTTGCATGTCTATGGGACTCCACCGTACCCTGATTAAACCAGCTGTAACTCTCTTTATGTTCCACCGATTTTCAGTAAATTTTCTTTCTTATGGACGTCTTACATTTCTGTCTATCACTGGTGACATAAATATACATGCTAATTACCTTATTACATGACAATCTAACCAACTGCTGAGTATAATTTCTGAAAACTTGCCCAAGTCGAATTCAAGATATAAATACACATGTGTAGCAAGCACTAGCACCGATTTGAATTCAAATTTTTGAGTTGAACTGAAAAAATGACACGCAAGATATTAACATTGCACTAACAATGTTTATTGAAGAAGAAAAATCTAGAACGGACAGTTCTAGTGTTTCAAATAATCCAGTCGTAGTCAGTAATGTGGGAGATCGAGACGCTTAAGCTGCGTAAGCTGAAACTGAACAGTGGTAAACTGAAGGTCTTTACTAGCGGGTTAATTAACTCGCCCCAAACACATTTACATTTACATTTACGGCATTTGGCATACGCCCTTATGCAGAGCGACTTACATTTCATCTCATTTATACAACTGAGCAATGGAGGGCTAAGGGCCTTGCCCAAGGGCCCAATAGTGGTAGTTTGGCAGTGCTGGGGCTTGAAATCCTGACCTTCTGATCAGTAACCGAGAGAGTTTAACCACTGAGCCACCACTGCCTAACACATCCTCTCTCTCTCTCTCTCTCTCTCTATATATATATATATATATAGAGAGAGAGAGAGAGAGAAAGAGAGAGAGAGAATGCGTTATATCAGAGGCACAAAATGGTCTTAAAAGGACAATAATATCATTTATCGCGATTATTTCTCGAACAAGACATCGTCCAACAAAAGTAGATAATGTGACAGGCCTAGTCTTGAGCAAGAGTTTTGCTGCTGTTGATAACATCACGCTAGCTAAAGCCAACAGGTCTGACAATTGAAGCTAACTTAGTTACTTTATGATGACCATAACCTACCTGATGAACTAATTCAGAGTTAGAAATTTTGAGTTCAAAAGCTACGTCTGTCAATATTTATATGTGGAAAGTTACGCGTATTTTGAATTCAGTTGCGTAGGTGCACGAGTCGATTTTCTGGGTGCGCTGTTAACATTATGCAAATCATTTGCATGCAGTACAGCACACCTAAGAAGCTGCCTCAGTTCTCGAGACTGGGTTTTCCGATAGCGTCCACTATAGACCACTGCCTTTGCTTTTCAGCCCTATGAAAATCAAGGGATAGAAAATACGGACTAAAGAAGAACGAATAACAAATACGAACAGCGTTTCACAATGAGGACGTCCCTCGCATCACCGTATCAATTTTCTTCTCATTTATAGAAAATCCACTCAACTTTTTCCTCATTGCTCATTCCGCTCGCTTCACAAGTCATTTGAAAATGAATAAGTTCCATCCACTTTGTCGTGGCGTGTTGCGATGCTGCCAGTGGGAACACCAGGTAATAAGTATGATTATTCTAAAACACTTTCTTCAGAACAACCAGAATGCTTCTGTATATTATGATTGTAAAAACAGCTTATATAAGGAGCAAGTGAATGGATCTCTATGGAGCTTATGCTTGACTCATGCATGCAAGTGGTACAAATATCCTCAGCGTAGAAAGAAAATGGCGTGAGTGCATGTGACGGATCCGAGTCACTCGTCTTATGGAGCTGGTATGGATTAAAATGTTGGTGGAAACATATCACTGTGACATAGGCATCAAATAGGGGTTCAGTGGAAAGTACAAATGATCACAGTCTATTTTATTTGTTGAAGTAATGTTTATTCTCTTCTGAGGTAAGGTGAGTAATCATCAGTACCAAATATGGCGACCGCGACAAAAAAATCCCGTCTGAGAAATCTACTTGTTATTTAATATACGTTTATACGCAAATCTGACCGGTCAGAAAGTGTCGATTCGTTTTCCATAACAATGGAGATCAAATTTGAACAGTAGTTCAAATAACAGATTTATTGTAATGTGCTTCTTCGAATACTGTAATGTTATTGCTTCTATAAAAACATCTCCTACACAGGGTCTTAAGCCGAATAACAAGCTAATTAAAATACATGTTGTTATTTATTTTAGATGGAATGAAAAGTTTTATGACTATATTTTTCTGAAATATTGATTTATTTTACTCAAGCAAAAAATGTGGACACCTTGCCCCAGATTTAATTATTCTGTGGTGTTAAAGGATGCAAAGTGTTTGAGTGAGTGAGTGTGTGTGTGTGTTTAATTATTTCAAATGCATATTTCAATTTATTAAAAAAAAAACATTTCAGTCTATAATGTCTGTGTTCTGCCTTTCTATCTATACCTATTGCTCTCTCTTGCTCTCTCTCTCTCTCTCTCTCTCTCTCTCTCTCTCTCTCTCTCTCTCCATCCTTGTATTTAGTGTTGCATGTTTAATAATACTTTTTTCACTCTGTCTGTGTCACTCTGTCTTTTTCCTAAATTCTTGATCAACTTTCAAACACCTTCGCGCTACTCACATGTTAAATAGTCTAATTTTAGGTCTTCTTTTTCCTTTCATGGCAGGTCTGATTGAAGCAGAAACTCTCGTTACTGTGCGCAAAGTAACGCACCTCGCAGTGCAAGAGCCTCTCGCAGGCTCCGCCCTCCTTCCCTGCGTCCACACCCTGCCACTCGGCTCCTCCCACCAAGGTGGGACTCCGCATGTGCGATGGAGCCGTCTTCAGGGTGACACAGAGACCACTGTGCTCACACTCGAGAACAGGGAAGTTCGCGTACAGCGGGCGTATGAAGGACGGGTCAGTCTGCCCGGGTACCACTCGAACAGTCTAAATGTCTCGCTGGCTCTCTCCCAGCTCCGCACCAACGACTCTGGGACCTTTGTCTGCCACGTGACTCTTGGGGATACTTACGAGCAGGACACCGTCACACTGGAGGTTACAGGTGAGAGTAAAAAAAACAACAAAACAGTGAATGGAGTGTCTGAGTCCAGTAACAAGACCCATTTTATTTGTTATTGAAGTGTGCCAGTTACCTAAAAGTAATACAAACTCATACAAAAAGTTTTGCCAGTTTATTAGGTATAGCCTCTAATTAAATGTGGTATACAGCAGGTATACCAGCATGTCTAGCCTCAGCTCTTTGTTTGTTTGAGCATTGCATTGGGTAAATGGGTGGATTTAATGACTTTGAGCTTAGTTCTAGCATCTCCCAAACAGCTGTTAACAAATCAACAGCTTGTAGATCGGGGAGGTCAGTGCACAATACATGGAAAAAAATCATGAAAGCAGACACACAGGCAAATCACATCCCAATTCAAGCTTAGAAAGCATCACTTATTGGACTCTGGGTCTTGAATTGGCTACAACAGACAGTGTCGGATGCTGCTATCAACAAAGAACAGGAAAGAGACTCTCCAGTGGAGCAGTGGAATGAGTGTAAAAATGCTGGCTGGTTGATGAATCCATGTTCCTCCTGCATCACGATGATGGAAGGATGCGGAGCCAGACGGAATGACATGGCATAACCAAGCTCATGTTTTCATGGTTATGTGGTTATGACTGATCATTCAGACTATTAAAATGGAAGAAACACCCATGAAGGACAGGAAAGGAGGGGAAAAATGAGACAGACTTCCTGAGACCCTGACTGTTTGTCACAGGAAAGGTCCACCCCTAACCCAAGGATCATGATCAATGAAATGACCCTTTCCTGAATTTCTAAAGAAGGAGGAGGAGGAGCTCTGGTCAGCGTGATACAGCATAGGGAATGTGAACGCAGACCTGCATTGCAAAACCAGGGAAATTCGCTGTTCAAAGCCCTTTAAATCTTATCATTAATAATACTGTGATTAGCAGTGAGTGGTAGTACATTACTAAAATCTACTCCATTCAACCATGCACCAAAGCTCAGAGGGGGCCTTTTGTTGCCCCGTCCCAGCTTTTTTGAGACGTGTTGCGACCAACAAATTCAAAATTACCTTATTGTTTTCTTAAAATGGTACATTTCCTCAGTTTAAACATTTGATATGTTTTCTATGTTCTATTATGAATAACATAATTTCTTTAAATAAAACTGGGCGTTCACTCACCTGATTGTCATCCCACTGATTGAAAACACCCGACTCTAATTTCACCTTGAAATGAACTGCTAATCCTACAGGTTCACATACTTCTGCCACTCACAGATAGGAAATATTGGATCAATAAATAAACGACCAAGTATAATATTTTTATCTCATTTGTTTAATTGGGTTCTCTTTGTCTACTTTTAGGACTTGTGTGAAAACCTGATGATGTTTTAGGTCATATTCATACAGATATCTAGAAATTTCTAAAGGAGTCACATCCTTTCAAGTACCACTGTTGTACAATCCAATATTATACCGATTATTATAAACAACACTGTCAATTCAGTGAACCTATTACAATGTGATTAAATTTGACTTCTTACTCCAGCCATCCTTACTAAGAACTTTGACCGATTTTAACTAGCTATCTGCCAGGAGCTCACTGAGTGGGCCATCAATTACGAAACTCCAGAGAAACGGGAGTCGATAAGCGACCCCAAAGGTCTGTCTTTAATTTAGGATTCTGAAGTGTGCCAGGGAGATGCTGCCTCATTAATGAATCCTCAAAGCTGTGGTGAATTAATGACTTACTAATCATGTTCGATTTTATTCCGTCGATATAATATAATATTTTACCCCCTCAGGGCGAAGTTCAGTGTAGCTTCATTCTCATTTTACATCCAAGTCTGTCATTAACTGGTTAATCACCCATGACTCGTTAATTAGAATATTCCCATTGATTACCTATAATTCTGCAAAGTTCATTATATATGACAGGATACAATATTCCGTAGTAATCTTCTGTGTTTGATCAAATTAGGCTAAGATTTTATTCATTTTCTGACTGTGTGTGTGTGTGTGTGTATGATTGATCTGTTTAGGGGTCGTGTTTCATTACCGCACACTGGCCGAACCCTACTCTCTATCGTTTGTGGACGCTGAGCGTGCGTGTGAGCAGAACTCTGCTCAGGTAGCGTCTGCAGAACAACTCTGGGCCGCTTTCCACTCAGGCATGGACGAGTGCTCGGCCGGGTGGCTCAGCGATCAGACCGTCAGGTTAGTCACGTTTACACCTGCTTTAAGCATCATCCGTATTAAATTCAACTTTTTAACAACGTGCCCAACTTGTTATGACTTCACGCATACGAACGTTCACGGCTTCTAGCTTCAGCGTGCCAGCTTATTTGACTCGACTTGTAATAGAAGTAAATTAGGCCAAGATTTAATTCGTGCATGTGCATGGAAAAGTTCATCCAAATGTCTTGCCTCCTGAGATTCAAAGGGGAAGAAACCAATAACCTTTAACCCTTTTATTCACTGCTTAGCCAAAGGCATCTCTTTTGAGACTGTATCATCGCAGCACATTTGAATTGAGGCTCTCAGGGTATCGTTCAGTCTTAAAGCGTATTGTTCAGTAACTATTCTAAATTATTTATACATAAACATACAAGAGTGAGGAATGCAAACCTGGACCTGGACTTTATTCTCTGAGGAAGAAAAAAATCTGGAAATATACTCCCACTTTTATTTTAGAAAAGCTGTACGATCACTGATATGAGGAATTAACGCATACCTGTTAGCCAATAAGAAACAAGTATTTTCTAAGGGTGTAATATAAATAAATACGATATAAACAATACACCCAAGCGCCCTTTCCGTCTCTGACGATCCTCTTCATGGCAGGTGTGCACTGATTTCTGCGTCATCGCCTGATCGTGTGCATGACGTTTGCAAATTAGAGCTACTATTATTTGTGCTCAAGCCATTTTGAACTGTTCATTAGCAACCTCAAGAATATGACATGTGGCCTGTACGCACCGCCGCTCTCCTCTCCGGAGCCCAGGCAGCCGTACAGGATCCTCTGTTAATGGATCAAAGCAATTATTCAGTAATGACACCGATGTTGGCGCTGCATCGTTTGCATAATAATACCGGGGAAAGCATCCTGGGGAATGCTGGGAGGATTTCACGCTTAGCTCAGCTCTTCACAGGTACCCGATTCAGAAACCAGAGCTGGGCTGCTACGGACACAGCGAAAACGTGCGAGGGGTGAGGAATTATGGGAAGCGAGACGCCTCCGAGCTGTTTGACGTGTACTGCTTCGCCAGCGTCATGCAAGGTGAAATGACAGACACGGGAAGCTGTATGATGATGTTTAATCCTCTTATTATATAGATGTTTATTGTGCTAGAAGTAGTCGGGATTCTGCGACTAAATTTATTTGAGCCTTCAGGAAGATTCCGGGAGTGTATGGCATATCAAATACAGAAGGTGGATCTTTATGGTCTTTCTACAATGCAAGCTACAAAATGTCATTTTAGTAGTGTAATAAAAACATAAAAAGGTAAAAATCACACTATTCTGCTTTGCACAGTGAGGATGTGTCAGTAAGCATTTGCGATTCCTCTCCAGGTGAAGTGTTCCTGCTCTCGGCTCCAGGGAATCTCACTCTGGCCGACGCCGTGGCTCAGTGCGCTGTTCTGGGCGCTCGGCTGGCCACAGTGGGTCAGCTCCATCTGGCATGGCGCTCCGGCCTGGAGCACTGTGAACCCGGGTGGCTTGCAGATGGCAGTGTGAGGTACTTGGTGATTAAACCCCGTCCTGAGTGTAGGAGCAGCGACCCAGGGGTCCACACTGACTCATCCACAGAGCTCACCAATGGGACTGCTACGTTCCATGCATACTGCTACAAAGGTATGTTCTCTGTTATATACTGGGGAGTCCACTGTCAAAAACTGGCTCTCACTCTCAGCATGCGGACACAACATTGTACTACCTTGATACTATATATTAAGTTTATATAAGTCCCAAAAGAAGTTTTGCAGACACAGGATGGTTAAGTGGGAAAGAGCATGCAGACAGTATGAGCACTATGTAAGCATTACACCTAGATGAATCTAATTATATTTCGTGTCCCGTATCACTTCCCATCATTGCAAGCTGGCTTTTTCACCAAGTAAGTTTTATAGCCTAAGCAAGGTGTCGTGTAGAGAGGCTGAGACGGATGCAGTTGCAGGTCATTTGGTTTCAATGAAAACCAGTTCAACAAATCCAAAACGTTAGGCAGAATCAAAGTCACACAACAGGCCAGGCGATCGGCAAACAGGCTTAACTGGGAAAGACAAGATACGTGAAGAGCAGTACGCCAAAAGTATAGTATGTCCAAGTTCTCAGTATTCATAAAACAGTAGGCGAGAAATACCCTGATGGCCTACTGCTTCCGCCGAGATTCTACAGTAGGGAACCAGTGGATATAATTGGACACTTCGCTATCCCATAATGCAGCAGGACTGGCGCGGAAGAGCTGTCCGAATAAAAAATGGCGGAAGGCAGTGCATCGGCTCTTTTTAAGTTGTAGGTCACGTGACAATACCAAAAATGGCGGCTGTAGTACGTCCGGATTGTATTCATACTACACACATAGACTGATCAGTACGTACTGTATCAATGACCAGACAGTAGGTACTGAATCGAATATAGTAGGTACCGTCATAGTATGTGATTTCGGATGCAGCCGATGTCTATTTTAAAGCATCCATGTGTGTATGTGATGGAGAACAGGTGTGCTCATTCAAAAGTCTGGTAGTTGTAAACCTTGCAGGGTGTGTGAGTTCTGGGGAGTGTAGATCGGGATCGACCATGATTGTAACCCGTGGTGTATGTAGGGAAGTGAAGTTCACTGACTGGGTTGACCTGACACAAGTAACCTAGGGTTGCAAATTAAAAACTGTATATGTGTAACATGAGGTGTGAGGCAGGACACGAGTGTGTAACATCAACTGCTTTATTTATGGCAAACCAAGAATTATAGTCAAAGTCCATAATAGGGGTCTAAACACAAGCAGTCAGAGTAATCACAGGCATAATCATAATTTAACACAAGTGAAAGTCAAAACTAGGGAACACTAAACATGAAACAGGAAAATAAAGCCTGGAGTTAACCACAACAGGGTATAAAGACTCAAACTAATCAGCACTAAACACAGTACAGGTGAACACAGTTGGGCAACAAACTAATGGTAATAGAATATGATTTTTTGACAATAATGAACTGTTTCTTATGTGAGCTTTGTTTCAATTTGAGCTTTAAATATGAAATATCGTGGGTGGGTAGAAACAAAAATAACTTCAGAAAATCACAGCTTTACATTGTTCTTCATGTAAAAACTGTCAAAACAGTATAGCTGTCGGAAAAATTCTGGTATGAACTATTATTATGTCTGAATATTCAGGTTGAATATCATTTACTAAATGTAAAATTCTTTTTCAAATTGTTACGATGCGAAATATTTTGTTACAACAGTAAAAGATGTTCAAATTGTAACATGTGCTTCTACCCAACTTCATTTTATGAGGAAATTGGTCTGAATTTGAAAACACAAACAAACAAACAAAAAAAAACAAGGTTGATGGGTTTGTATTTCATTCAGTTTTTTTTATGATGTCGTAATCTTATCTCTAACCTTCGTACTGTATCTTATACAACTTGTCATTAATATGGTTCGTTATGCTTTGTTAGGCCTAAATTAAAAAAAATTAAATAAGTCAGGCATTTGGAATCTATTGAACTTGATATTTACCCATTTTTCATATGTTTGTAGCTGTTATGAGTTTTTATGATGAGCCATGCTCTTGTGAAAAAGACTGATAGATGCCCTTTGTATGGCTGGAACCTATCGACTTTTTGCATGATATTTTAGAGCACGGCACAGCGGGAGTGTGACCGGTAATGTGAAACACTCTGTCAGAGTAAATAAGGAGGAAATGGATGCTTGGGAATCTGTGAATCTTTTTTTATTTAAATGATTTTAAAATCCACCTGATACATTGCCAACCAAGAACCCACAGGAGAGTTTCTCCAACATTATGAAATCCCCCCTGAGACCGCCGGTGTATTTAATAGCGGATGAACCCAGAGAAGAGCCCGAGAGATGCCTCCAGCACACAGACCTCCAGTGCTTAAGCTTTTTAAAATAGACATTTATTTACTCTTCTGTAGTTTCTATCAGTTGTAGATATTTTGTGAAAATATTTTTTACACAGTTTGTGATTCTGGTTGATTTTTTTTTTCTCATATATGCCTTGTTGATCTTGCAAAGACAGTTATTGAGACTCTTTGTTTGTTTTTGCCTAATGACTCCTTGTAACTGAGCCAAACTAAAGATCCAAACTAAAGCCATGAGCACATATTTACATCTATACTGCGTATGCAGAATCAGTGCAAGGACAATCACTTAGTCTATTAATATCGAAGTGTGCCTAAACTCACAATGGCCTAATATTGGTGTGTCATACCGCTCCCCCCCCCACCCCCCCAAACCTCCCCAGGAAATAATTCCAAGACGAGAAAGTATCTGTATGAAAGTTTCCAGTGATACAGTTGAATATTATGAACCATACACACACACATACGTTTTTCTGTAGCTACAACTGTAATGTTTTTATTAAATAGTGAGTAAATTTCTGAGGTGCTGTGAGTCACTCTTCAAAACCTGTAATAGTAATCCATACCAATTGACAGACAGACAGCGCGTCAGATTTAAACTAATAGGAAATATCACACGCACTTTTCACATGCTAGCTCAGATACATCCAACAACATCAAATGAACGATCGAAAGAAGTATGCGCAGAAACACGCCGAAATTTCTGCTTTTGGAAGCGTTTTAGCATGAAAAACCTTTCCTCTTCAACAAGTCTTTTTCTAGCTTGAGCAAGATATTAATATTAGTAAGATAGCTCGGTACACTCGAACAGTGTTGGATCATAACAGAGAGGTCTTTTCCCTTTCATCCTCTACTACATGAATTATTACATTTACATAAAAAATTAAGTTTTATGGATTTTTATTACTTGAATTGGTTCAATTGCGAAAAGTATCATATAAGTCGAAAGTAACACAAAATGGATGAGATTACAATTACTACATTTTCTAGACTATAAGTTGCAGAGTTTCCTTCCCCCCCCCCCCCCCCCCCCCCCCACCTAGTGAGCATGTAAAAGCTGTATCTTCTATAAAGGAAAAACAGCTGCAAAAAGTATGTGGATTGATTTATGCACTCGAAATACATACAGAAATTAGATCCAGACATGGTTTGGGTGAGGTATCTTTTTAATTCTTTCTCTTGAATTCGTAATTCGTAATTCTTTCTCTTGAAAGATAAAATTTCGAAAATAAGGTGCAGTTGCGAAATGTCTGAAATTACATGTCTGAAACAGTTTTTCTTAAAAAAATGTAAAAGAAAAATACTGTAAGAGAAGCCTAATGTCTTTTTTTGCTATAGTATGTAGGCCTGTTTCAGTTCATAAATGCACACACCACACCATTATCGCATGTTGTTGCCATATGGCAACAATTACATTTTACCATTTAATAGAATACTCAAAATATATAAACTTGTTCAAATAACAAGAATATAAATATATATTAACTTAGCTCAGATCATTAAAAAAATTCCTGTAAGTAATTTTGCCTAAATATCGAAAAAGTATCAAATTTTGAGAGCCCTCCAATGGTGACCTTGCAGGAAAAGGAAGTGCAAACAGCACATCCTGGTCATGTGACCTCGCATTTTTTGTTATGTCAGTGTTAAAAGACCCCATTGTCCAGTTACATAGGAAAAAAGTCATTTTGTATTACTGCCTATCAAAAAAGTTTCGATTTTTTGTTGTTGTTGTTGCCATATGGCAATACCATGCAGTAAAGTGTTAACAAGGCCTTGTGTTTGAGCATAGCTGGTCTAGCTCAATATTGTTGTCTTTGTGCTGTGGATCTGCAGCATCGTAATGAAATACAAACCATTAACCACTCTAGCTGAGAAGATGCTCTTGTTAAAAGAAAGAGGATTTGCTTGTTAATGTAGTATTCATCATTTTTGTTGTTGTCATAGCACTGGAATACAGCAGCAGATCATCATCTCCTTTGGTTTATGTTGCATCCCAAACCATATTCTACTGTACTAAACATTATGTCAGTAAACCATTGGTGTATTGGTATTTATGCGTTATATTTGGTATGTGGTTTGTGAAGAAAGCAATGAATTCTAATTTAGTTTATATCACTTGCCTGTCAAAGCCGTTCCCAAACCATATGTCCAGCAGCTTTAAAAGTGCTTGAGTATGATTTTGGCCATTATCATTGAGCCAATTCTAATGAAATCTAACATCTCTCTCTCATACTGCATTCCAGAAACACAGCGTTCCTCTACTGAGCCACCTGCCCCCCAGCCATCAAACTGGACCGGTCAAGTGGATCTGGACACTAAGCCCATTATGGTCAGCGAATCCGTCTCTGATGATTATATTATGGCGCGTCTCTGCGTACAGGATGGCTCCCTGGACTGGGCTGATGATGAAGATTCCCCCCAAAATACCTGGCAGGATGTCTCTACCCAACAATCTGTCATCACAACTGAGAGGCCCAGAGAGGAAAATAATGGCGAAGAAGTTACAACAGTGCCCTTGCCAACACCAACTACAGCTCAGATTAAAGACTCCTTCAGAAACGTCATGAGCTCCTGGTGGAAACCCTGGAACTATCTGACAGGAAACAATGAGGAGAAGAAGGACACCACTCCAAGTCCTCTTACCACAGTGCCAGGTGTGATAAGCACTACAGTCCTCGAAGTGTCTTCGAGCACAAAGTCTACCGCTTCTCCAGTATCAGGTAAGAAGTATTGACACTTTTATGAGTTGAAAATCAGCTTTCATTTATTTCTAAATAAAAAAAAGTTTTGTATTTAGCTTGTTGAGACTAGAGTCTTTCAGTGGGACCGCGATCTCGTGGATTCAACCAAAAAAAGGCGATGCGAATCATACGTTATTAAATTTATTCAGGCAAGCAGGGAGATATGAAGCTCATGTGCATGAGCGAGTGGTCAGATATGACGAGTGTGGTACAAAGAAAGACCATGTTCATTAACGTGAATGATGCATTTACAGAAATGCATTAATAGCGTTCATTCATTCATCCTTAGTAATTGCCTGGTCAGGGTCACGGTGGTTTAAATGAGGCTCCCGGTTTGTTTATATTTGGGGAAATCAAAACAATTCAATTGGTTAGAAAATGCTGCAGTCAGGTACAAACAAAAATAATGCTGTCATTGTGCAAGTGGGATTTCAAGAAACAAGAACAACAACGGTTTAGGCCACGCCCACTTTAGGTTTAAATCTGAATACAGATACGAATAGTTGAAGCATTAAACAGATACAGATATGCACTGCAATTGCATTATACCATTAAGTTGGAGAGTGGAAGCAAGCAGCTAATGTGGCTGACCCTGGGGTTGATTTATGGCAGTGGTATGTAAATCCCTTGGTGTAAGAGCCTCGGTCTTAACCTGATCCATACTGTGAATCAATGCTAATTAATTCCTCAGTTTGAATCACCAGGTGGTCATTGTGTCAACATGTGCAATATATTCCAGCTCCTAATTTACAGTCCTTTGAGGACTGTGAGTCAAGCATCATTGAGGTAGAGCTGTAGAGTTTCAAAATGCAGCATTGTGAGTGGTCCTGGTTGTTATTAGCAGTGATCCAATTGTAAGAAAAAAATAATAATAATAATGAAAAAAGATCTCAATCTTAAGGAGATGCTGGGTTCAAACACTAGCAGTCCTTCATAACCAGGATCAAAATTTTAGTGGATTTAGGATTAAAAGAAAGTCCACATTTCCGGAAAAATATCAGTTAATATACACAACGCTGAATGTGTATTACATCGGGTGCTAATGTCTAATCTCTTTTATGTTATCCTTCTGTTCTTCCATAATTTTATTGAGTTGCTGAAGTTACATACCTAAGTTATGTGTTGATTTCTGAATTCCATTGGTACTGTGCCATCAATACGATAGTTAATAATAGTTAATAATGCACTTCATAATGCTTGTAGTATGGTATTAATGAATAACTTTACACAGTTCTAAGATGATGTGATTGTTTTTAGCCTAAACCGATCAGCTAACATTATTGCATAGTAATGTATAGCTGATTTGACAAGTAATCTGTTAGTGTAGCATGTGTGAGCTAAACATGATGGGTGACGAAGTCTACGGGCAAACCTGATGTGTCTGCATAGACGTCGCCGTTTCCTGGAGAAATCAGGTGTAAAACGAAACCTTAAGTATTGGGCCATAATTGCTGCGATATTTTTCATAAATGTTCACCAACCCACACCAATAGATTTGAAAGAATTCATGATATTTTAGTGCTTTTTTAAACATAAACTGTTCCTATCCATTCTGGCGTTAATATTTTTTATACACAGCTGTATGACTATCCTGTGCGAGTGCATACTTATGATTAAAACCCATTACCTTCACACTCAGTTTTTTTTTCAGTGTAAGTTCAGACTAATCAGTTTGCATTACTAAGAGGTGTAAGTGTATTGACATTAAGAGTGTTCATTTGTTTGTTTTTTTGTCACTCATCATCAGTGATTACAATCCGACCAGTTTTATCTGATAGATTGCAGGGGTTCTTGAGAAAGAATTGTTGTGCAGGATAAATATGAGTTTGTGCCTCAGGGACAAATAAAAAATAGAGAAATGGTGGGGCATGTAGTTTGAGCCAGCCTAGGTTATTGTAATGGATGTTGCCCTGTCAGTACTGCTACTTCAAATTAAACCCAGTGCCTGAGCTCTGTTCTCTAGAGCAAACTAAGCAAAGTCAGTGCTCCCTGCAAGCCTGTTCCACTTCCAGGCCAGATCCAGGCCGTAAAAGGAAGACCTCTTATCCTGAAGTTAGATGCGTATATAGGTTTGTTTTGATTTGTGACAAACAGACTTCTTTAGTGAGTCCTAATGGGAGTTGGGGACTTGAGGTCAAAAGATACTTCAATATTTACTGTATGCTGGGGAAAGTTACGCATATTAAGAGATGAGTTCCTCAGCTGCTTTAGTAGATTTTCTCGGCTCTTCGTTCAGATTATACACATTACCTGCGTGTAGTTAACGCTTCGGAGGTTGCCAGATTTTCTTGCATCTGAGACAAGGTTTTTCAACAGTACAAAAATAAACACCTGCCTTTAAACACGAAAAAAAAAAATCAGGGAAAGAAAACGCAGACTGAAGGTTCAAAGAAATCCTAATAGAATGATATATAAACATGGCAATGGCAAGCGTTCAAATAAAGCTAATTGGAGTCTAGTATATTGCCAATATAATGCTGCATGAATAGTCCCAGTTGTAATTATCACATTAATCACTGCAAATTTGGTTGATTTAACAATAATATGGATTCCACCCTCATTATTCAGTAGCTTATAAAATAGCACTTGATCCAGCACATATTATTTTGCATTTGATTGTTTGTTTGTTGCATGTAGTCTGTTTTAATTATATTTTATCTGCAGTTTCCTTCAGGATTCTGCAATTTCCCTTGGGATCAATAAAGTATCTATCTGTCTATCCATCCATCCATCCAAATTGAATTAATACAATAAAGCCAATGTTTTGTTCATTTTAAGTGCTCTATTGTATAAATAAATAAATAAATAAATCGTGCCTGTGGTTTGAAGGATAAGCTGACCAAGGACTCCTCTGTTAAAGTGACCCCCTCAGTTCAGAAGTGTTGTTCCTAATTTCACTCATGAATAATCAATAGTTAATTAATAGTCTCCTATTTAATATTGCCCTCAAATGACAGTCCAGTGCTTTTTTTCCCCTTGCATTTACTGCCCATAAATTTCAGCGTGACATATGCTTGCCACTGATGCCTGCTCTCATTAGAGATCTAAATCTACATCCAGATTTCTGTAAAGATGTTTTGTGTCAATGTGTACTGTTAAAATCCGTCCATCCATCCATTTTCTGTACTGCTTATCCTGCACAGGGTTGCAGGGAGCCTTGAGCCTCTCCCAAGGGCCTCTGGGCATGAGAAACCCTGCACAGGATGCCAATCCATCACAGGGCACAATAACACACAAACATTCACAGACTACGGACAATTTGGAAATGCCAATCAGCCTACAACACATGTCTTTGGACTGGGGTTAGGAAACATGCAAACTCTGCACACACAGGCCGGAGGTGGGAATCGAACCTCCAGCCCTGGAGCTGCAAGGTTCTAATCACTAAGCCACCTTGCCATACTGTTAAATCACTATACAAATAAAAATTGTATGGAATTGAATAGTGAGTTTCAGTTTCAGTTTCAGACGAGGTCAGTAGATTGGATTGGTGTCCTCTATTCTCCGCTGACTTATTATGACTTATACATTATACAGCCAGACTTTGGTGTTAGATGAGACCGCTAGAGCTTTCCAAGTTCTAGTTTAGTATCTAGGCTTGGATTTCTTTTCTCTCAGTTAATTAGTACATGTACCCGACTTGGCCCAAACTTCAACCATCAATGTTTAACAGCCAGTGGAAAGCCAGCCATCGCATGTACATTACTGAAGTCAGTTTCAATAATGGATGTGAGTGCTTGCTCTCTCTGCCTTGGTGAGATCAAAACGTTGGCTAAGCAAAAAAAAAAAAAAAAAACATACCCTCCAGTTATCTCATAAACAGTTGGTCGGTGAGTTTACAGACACTGCTATTCGTAGTGGTTTGTTTGGTCACATAAAAGGCCATTCATATCGAAAAATTAATATTTCAGTTCAAAGCATTCATTTTACTTAAGGCAGTCAATTGAATAGTCAATTAGTGCCATTGTTGAAATATTGACCTGCCTGGTGAATTGATAGCAATTAGATTTAATTGGTTTGAATTAGCAGCACAAGGGAGCTTGCAAACAAATTCTGCTCTGCATGCTGGCAAGGACGTCTCCTCGTGTAATGCAAGTTTAATTTATAAACTCGCTAACTGAAGGCATGGCGCTGCAATGATTAGTCACAAATGGGAGTAATAATTGAATGATTTAAGTGGTTGGAAAGGCTGAAGTTGGTTGCTAATGTGTTCCAGTCATTTGGAACAAGAAGTAGTGTGGTCGAAATAATTACATTTTCCAACTACTCTTTCGGCAGATACGGCTTTATTACAGTTTCTTAGTCTCGCAAGGCAGATTTTTAGCTGTAACTAGACGGTAGGTAAATGGTCAAGAACCAGCTGTTTTCATAGGAAGAGGCCATTTCACCGGCATTGCAGGCGACTCCTTATAGAACAGAAATATATTGTGATGTACATATTGATATGCATTAGGCTTGAGAAGATAAAATGCAAACCCAGAGACAGGTCAAGTGATGCGTACAGTTGAGCTATTGTAAGTTGATTTAGATAGAAGTGAAAACGATTAGGTAAAAGTTGAATTGTTTAGAACTGTTATTGAACTGTTGTAATCACAGCCGTTTAATTACTTTTGCGTCATTTAGCGTTAACTGAATTCAATTATTTCATATTTTATTGACTTCTTATGAATACTCTTATGAAACACATGCACCACCACCCACACGGACATAGTTATTAGATATATGCACACCCATGGAGACAAAACTCAAACAGCCCGCAGTGCCTGATGTCTCGGCCTGTATAAATAAAGGATATGACAAGCGATTACATGATGAAACCGTCTGGCACACATTTATCAAGTCAGTCTCCCCCCTGCAACTCCTCTGAGAGACATTGGAGAGAAAAGTCAGTGCACAAACACGCATGCTAATTACCGAACCAGCTAACATCGATGACTTATTAATGCGTCTATCGATGCCTTAGATGCACACATAATGATATCTTACTCACTTTCATTCTCGAGTATAAAGACCGCAATGAAAGTATTTTGGAGAAACAGTTTTTTTTACGTTTGATGAATTGCTGCCCATGTACATGCCTAATGGTAGACAAGCGTCTCCGTATCTGGCTAATGTTAATCTTTGTTTGCATGTTTTTCTGCAGGACCGATGTCATGGTGGTCACGTTCATGGTTCAACCAGTTTTCCTCAACTGGAGATAAAATGACTGTTTCTCCTCAGCTCGAGAACACAGAAGCCTCAACGGCAGTCCCAGTCAAGACCACCAGAGAAGACCTGGACCAAAGCATGAACACAGCCACAGGACATTGGGCAGTGGTGACCGAGATAATCCAGCTTGGAAGCATGACACCTGACATGGAGAAGGAGGCTGTGCCCTCTGTAGTTTCGCTCAAGGAAGAACAACAAGAACAAGAACAAGAAGAAGACAAGGAGAAAAGCATTGGGGTATCGCAAGAGGAATTTGGAGAAAGGAGGACAGAGGCAGAGGGTAGCTCCTGGGGGGATGTGGAGCTATCAGAAAGTACCACCAAAGCCCTAACACCAGGGCAAGTCCTAACTAGTACGTTTCCTAGCATTAAAGAGACTGTAGCTGGCGTGGGGTCTGGTGGGAGTAATGAAGAGAGTGCTACAACTACACAGCAAGTGGAAGAGATAACAGCCGCTGAGGCTCGAGGAGAGATCCAGTATGAGCCCAGGACCATAGCAAGCCAACCTGACCAAAAAATAAGCACCGTGTTTGTCTCTACGACCTCGGCTGGTTCTGAAACGGATGAAGGAGCCCAGACCACCTTGATTCCTGATCTTCCCACTTCGACTTCTCAAAGCCTGACAGAAAGAGGAGTCATCTCTCCCACGGCTTCCGATGAGTACCATCTGTCAATCTTTGGTACCCTGTTGCCTGGCAACCCAGAGAGCGGCCTTGGCAACTCCGATTCCAGCAGGAACAATGGATCTGAAGGTATGTCTGACTATCTTTCTGTCTCCTCTCCTTTTGCTTTCAATTGGACCTTGATTGGCCCAAATTGGCTGAGTTAATGGGGCAACTCGAGCAGTTGAGTGTTAGATCTCAACAAAATACTGATAGCCGGAACACATCTGCTGAATAAATTCTTGGCAGTATCATTATGCTTGACAGCTGAAAAGCCACATTTCATGTTTCCTCCACACTCGCTTTTTCAGAACATCTGCCTGCTTTTAGGAGGAAAAAAGGCATTAAAAGCCAGCGGCATTGATGGGGTGTTGGCAGCTATTAGCTGACAAACACTTGTGCACAGTTGGGCAAAAAAAAAATGCACTAAAACCCCAAAGGGATAAATATCTCATTAGACCCAGAGTAATTACTGTTGATAAGGCAGCTCTTATGAAGCACTCCATACTACAGCTTGAATACTGGATATTATATTAACATAACACAGTGGCATGCTAAATATGCGTATGCAGACAAGAAACACTTACTGGGCCAAATTAGCAGTGCTCAGAGCCTGAGAGCTACTCAGAACTCAGAAGTTTCCGAGCAAACAGAACTCTCTTCGTTACTCCCACCAAAGCCCACACCAGCAACATTCAGCGCTAATAGTCATCCTTCAAGGCCGAATTCGAAATCTCTAAATCTCCTAGCCCGGGTTGGATTACAGAAACAAAAGGCATGAGGTGTTAAAAGGCTCAAAAGCTATCAATGCTCCCAGAATATAGTGAGTGTATTAACTCATTAGCCTGAAAGTGTAACAGCCTTGTATGGATCTGTCTTACATCTGAGGAATATCATATTACCATTGTTATTGCATAAATCCGTTCAGGTATGGCTTATAGACAACGAAAATAGACAAAATGAAATACATTTGTCTTAAAGACAAACACACACGATTACACAAGCTCAGATTCGAGAACTCATCAGTGCTGTCATAAACTTTTGTCTGCTTTACTCCTTATCCGGATTATATCCACTCATATACAAACATACATGTGGATACATCCAGACCCAGTTTAATTTAAAGCACACTGCATTATGGACACAATGGTTCATTTTTTATTATTATTTTAAAAAAATAATAATTATTATTGCTCTCGATATACTGTAAGTGTAAAATCTTAGTACTTACATGGGTTTGGCTCATTAATAATAGCACTTCTCAAAGGCTAAGAGACGAACAACTTGGCGAGAAATCATTCCTTTCATTCTTTTTTACCAACTGATGAATAATTAGTGCGTAAAGCTGAGTTTTGCTAAGGCCATTAGTGAAAACCAAATTGGAGATATTGGAGATATCCAACATTTTCCTCATTCAGCAGAAAGACAGAGTACAGGCACCACACACACCCACACACACACAACTGATTCTGTCCTCTGTGTCAAAGTCACGAGCTGAATACGAATGAGGCTTTGCTGGCAAATCCAGAGTCACACAAAAACATCCATTAAGGAAAAATAGTGCTCTAAATACTTCATAGTGCTGCCATCCAACTGTATCTTTTCATTCCAACCCCCTTAGTCTCTCTTCCTTTCATACACACACACACTTTCTTCACTTCCCTAATACCATCCCTCTCAGCTCTCATCTCTCTTGAGCTCCTCTGTCCATCTCTATAAGCTCTATGCACACATGCATAAGCCTCACACTCCTTAATGTCCTCCAAGTGGGAATCTTCCTCTCATAAAAATCCCAAAGGTCGGCCCTGACATAAAACAATGGCTGGAGGCTACAATAACAAATCCTACATATCATCATCATTTTCAGCCATCCATGGCAGCTCCTGTCATGACCTCCCCTGGCTACTTTGTGCTGAAACGTATCGTGAGGATGTTCTGGCCAGGAATGTGGGCTGATTGATTCCCTCAGTCGGTTCGGCTTAGAGAAAGTCAGGCCGAATGAGGTCGAGCCACTCTCTAGCAACTGTCAGCTCTGTTTATAGAGCCTGCTTTGACCTTGTGTGTTACATCACACTTCAGTCAGTGCGCTCTGGCGGATGGCGTGTCCGTCAGATCCTGAAAAGGGGGACGGAGCTCATACACACACACACACACACACACACACACACACACACACTGTCCATTGTTGTTCTGTCTCATCCACCTCTCTGTGTATTGTCTCTAAAAGCCATGTGGTGACATCAGCGCCAGGGAAGTCCATAAATCTATCATCGCCATCCACTTCACTTCTCCCCGCCCTGTGATTGAGCGGATTGTCGAGGTTTTGATTGAAAGTGCGTCTGCGTGATGTGTTGTGCCAATTCCAATACAATTTCAGAGCCTGGAATTACTCGATCGATGATAGCAGAACTGCATTTGTATGTGCCTCGATAAATATAATAAAGGATGTCGAAAACGCAAGTACGTCGGAGGCGTAGGCGGGAATTCATTTCAGAGCATGCGAGGGAACGTAATAAATAAAGTCACCACGTGATCTGTACAATTACATTGATAAGTGCGACACGCTCGTGCGTTTTGCCAGAGCAAAGGAGAAGCGGTGATGGAATGAAGTTGTTATTTAAGGTACAATGTACCGTCAAGCCATCTCAGCATATTAATAACATTGCTTTTCAAATCAAATGACTGTATCATTTCGAAAGGATTCAAATAACATCCGAGTAGTAGGCGAGAAATCACGTTTTATCTTAAAATACCAGATTTGCACCTCTTTATTTTTTCTTTCTTTCTGCGGTAAACCTCGAGTACTTCACAGGTTGTCACCTCGACATCCCTGAACTCAGAGTCTAGCGTGCTGGCTTTTAAACAGAAAAGGAAAAAAAAATGCATGATTACATTTGGTTAATCCTGTTTCTCACCATAGCAGCTGGTAGCAAATAAAATGGGATTAAACGAAATTACGGGATGCGTTCATTTGGCGTTTAGGGCGGTTAAATGTGGATGACTTTTGTTCAACTTTTATGAATATTATTATAGCATAATTACTGCATTAAATGTTATTTAACAGGTATTGTATATTCTGTAATCAACTGCACTGCAATCATATAAACATTTGAATCTGTAATAAATTGTTTCAGGGGGGCTCAAACCTGAAATCCCCCAATATCTATACCTTTGCTGTCCATTAATGAGCCAGGCCTAAAAAAAATAAAATAAAAAAGTTATTAGTCATAAATCAGTCCTGGTTAGAGTGTCAAATGACTTTTTTTTTTTTTTTAAATTGCTTTAAAATTATAACGCCATAAAATGTTCATTTTCAAATGCAGTGGCCTGTTAATGAACCTCTAACTTTATGCTCCCATAGACAAAACATTAGAAGTAGTACTACACTATGAGCTTTGTGTTGTGTTGCTTTCTTAGGCAAAGAAAATCACAATTTACCCCGGTAATGTTTTCTTTTCATGGATATTTAGGGCAATTTTCCATTACATATGAATGACTGAATAATAAAAATTAGTTGCAGTGGGGCAGTTGCGGTGGGGCAGTTGCAGTGGTGCAGTGGTGGCTTGACGGTTAAGGCTCTTGGTTACTGATTGGAAGGTCGGGGGTGCAAGCCCCAGCACTGCCAAGCTGCCTCTGTTGGGCCCTTGAGCAAGGCCCTTAACCCTCTCTGCTCCAGGGGTGCCGTATCATGGCTGACCCTGCACTCTGACCCCGACCTCCTAACATGCTGGGGTATGCGGAGAAAAGAATTTCATTGTGCATATATATATATATATGACCAATGAAGACTCATTATCATTATTTAAGCAGAATCCCAAATGGCTTCGTTTTCATTACAGTTGATCAGCACATACCGTAGAACCTTGCTAGTTCACTATACCCTATTCACAGTTCAACATCGATTTGGATTCGGTCCGAGAAAATACTTGACTCGGATAATACCTGTTGGACAGGTCCTTTATGTAAAATTAGAAATCGTATATTCTTGGCTAATTTAATAACTAAATATCAGCATTGTTAAATAATTTTAGCTTTATTATTCAAATATGCAAACAGTACATACATTCATAAATCGTTTTTTCTTGACACACAGTCATTCTGGCATCTTGTATGTGACAATAGTAATGTTCTCCTCCAAAAACGTCCACGTTACTTTGGTGGAAAAAAAGTAGACATTCATTAGAATGTCATAAATCAGTCATTCATTTTCAATCTTTTTTTTTTTCCTGTTCTGGAATGATTATCGTTCACTGCATATTTTTCTCTCCATTTGCATTTTCGGATGATGAACGCTGTGGTATCAGATGACACGTCAGATGTATTTACCGTTAAGTCTTACCCAGGGTATATTCCGACAAAGAGCATTTTGGGTAAGGGTATCAAACAAACTCCGCAATATTCAGAGGAGCGTGCACTTTTTCAAAATGACCGCTGATTTTCCGCAGATTTGGGCCGAGATGTGACGTCATGTGACGTCGTCACAACGTGCATTCAGCCAGAGCTTCGATTCACGTGTGTCGAACATGAGTACAGCTAAAAGGTCTCATTTCCCAACAAACATCACTGTGAAAGACCGTGCAGAACAATTGCGTGCGATTGTAATTTCTCCAATTCAAGTCATTTCAATTCAAGTAAATCAAGCATTTTTGGCTGCAACAATTACAAAAAAAAAAACACTCTCAGAAATCCTGACCAGTTAGAATCGAGAATATCCAACAGTGCTGTGGTATTACTTAAAGCGCCCATATTATGGTTTTGAAACGTGCCTAATTTTGTTTTAGTGGTCTCATTTGAAAATCAAGCATTTTTGGCCGGAACAATCATAAAAAAAACTCTGTGCAGTGGTAAAACCAGTCGAAAATCTTACTAGCTAAGTGCGATTTCCTCACGCAGTGAATACCTTGTTTTGATCAAGTCGCCAGATCGCCACGGGATGCATAATCAGATCAGGTTGTAATCAGATACTGACTATCAAAATGGTTGACGCTCCTGTGCTACACTTGGTACGGAGTCTTTAAATGTCATTTTCTCCCTTTGCACTTTTGAAAGAAACAACATTCGAAAATGTCAGAAGTATACATTTAAAAAAATGGCCATGATTTCGCCATCTGAAGGTTTTTCCCAGGCCACCACACACCTCTTTCTGTATCGACTGCTGAATTTACTGGTGTCAGTCATAATGCCTGCTTGACTCACTATTAAGCATGTTGACAAAAAAAACACCTCTAACCCCCGCTAGACTTAATTGATTTCTAGCATTGTGTGGGTGTCTGGTGTTTCTGACAGCGTCTGTCCCTCTCAAAAGAAAAACAAAGCCGATCACTGGGATTATGTAAATCCTTTAGTGGGCGAATAATTATGTCCAGTACCAGTGATGTTTGAATGTGTGTGTATTAAAGCCACCGTTCTCATGGGAAGTGGCAAGAGTACCTAACGAGCCAATTAAGTCTCAGGGCGCCGCTTGCCACTTAAAGCAATGAGGGGCTTCTAATTAACGCCGGGAGGTGACCAGCTGAGAGAAAAAAGTGGGGGGGGGACAGAGGGGGGGACAGGGGAGTCAAGGCTCTTACGCAGCCACTTTCAGTGCGGTTTCTATGGCGATGGTGCCACAGAGCATTGAATGTGGTCTGGAGAGTTTGTAAAGCACAGCAAGAGAATGAGAAACAGATGAGGGGAGAGAAACAGAAAAAATCGTCAGGTTCAAATATATCATGTACAAAACTCAAAATTTTGAAGCAAAATGATTTAAAATAACAGCGATAAATTGCAATGGAAATGCATTTTCATGAATAAATAATGCTACGGCAGATAAGATCGAGTCATTTGACTGATCACATTTGACTCAACTGACAAAAAGTCTGGCACATACAAGTCTGTCTTTTCAGCTACAAGCTCTCTATAAAACATCTCTCTTCGTCACGTCCCAGAATTTTAACGCGCGCTGTTGCTTTAAAATGGCCGTTTCCAGCGCTAATATATTTGCGTTCACAGAAATCTGCCTCCACAGAAACGTGACCATTAGCTTAAACAACTTTCCCAGCACTATGGATCGAAACTATCGCACATCCTTTTGTCAAACTTTATTGTCGAGGCTCAATAAAACCTGCTAGCACGGCTAAGCTAACAGCAGCTAATTACTGTAGCATGACGTCATTTGGCTAATGCTAATTACCTTCTCTTTGCTTTCTCTTCCTCCATCATTAACAACATTAGCATTTTAAACCAGACTATTCCTCTGATATTTTATTCAATATTTAGAAGGAAGTAAGGATAGTGATTTTAAACGGGGGGGGCACACAGACTAATTCAGAGAAATAGATGAACAGATAGAAAGAGAAAGGCAATTAAGCATTGGGCTATCATCTTTAATAGAGTCTCTGAAGAGAACAGGGGTCGAGGTGTTCATTAAAGTGAATCGCCAGGACCCAGCTGAGCTCAGCGTGCGGCATTACATCACCGATTCACAGCACGTAGCCCTTCCACATCATCTTTTCAGACCTCTGAGCTTTCACCTGGTACATCAGTTACAGTACAGAGCACGACGTGAAGAAGCTGCTAATCTAGGGGTTCAATATGGACCGGATACAGTGATTTCAGTAAGAACCAACGGACCTGAGACCATTATTTAAACCCAGTGACCCATAAAAATACCCTGTTCATCATCCATGTTACTGTAAGTAAGTCCTCCTTGATCATGTCCCTATTAATATTGTTTTGTATACGACCACATTAGTTTATGCACAAATGTGTGGCAAAAAAAAAAACACTTTCCCCACATCATCACACCATCACTACCAGCCTGAACTGTTAGCACAAGGCAATTTGGATCCATGGAATCATGAGATGTTTTTCCAGTCTATGGTGAACTTGTGCCCACTGTAGTGTCAGATTCCTGTTCTTGGCTGACAGGAGAGGAGCCTTACTACAACATTTACAACTATATATATATATATCTATATATATATATATATATATATCTATCTATCTCTCTCTCTATATATATATATATATATATATATATATATATATATATATATATATATATATTTAAATCACAGTATACGGTATTGTCATATGGCAACAATTACTTTCTCTCCAATTTTTTGATAGGCAATAATACAATTACTATTGTATTGTATTGTACAATTACTAATAATAAAAAATACAAAAAAACAACTACTATTGTCCTGTGGAACTGGAAAAGGGGGGCTTTAAATTTAACATAACAAAAAATTCCATGTCAGATAACCAGGAAGTGCTGTTTGCACTTCCTTTTTCTGCAATCACATGGCATGGTCAAGGTCATCATCAGAGGATTCTCAAAATTTGATACATTTTTTCAAAATTCAGACAACACTACATACATATATATATATATATATATATATATATATATATATATATATATATATATATATTTTAATAAAATAATGATTTAAACAAGTTGATATATTTAGAGTATTCTGTTAAATGTAATTGTTGCCACATGGCAACAACGTGCGATAATGGAACTGTGGTGTGTGCATTCATGAACTGAAGCATTGTCTGTTTTATTTGGCATATTGTACTCCCTCTGTTTCTGACGGGATAATTAAACTCGTCTGATACAGCAAGTCTAATTTCTGATCAATCAGCTGACATGCAGCATCCACTGAATGCGAAGAGAAGATCTGATGGCGTATGTGGGTGATGATGATGATGATCTTTCCTCCTCTGTGAGGGAATGAGTTGCACATTTGAGGATTGGAGCTCGATGTAGTGTTTGTTACTGAGCAATTTTCCGTCCACTTCAGCACGGGGTTGCTGACACACACAAACACATTTGATGATATTGAGTGATTGAGTGGGAATTGAGCGCCAGACTTTTGAGTGCGTTTTTGTGTTAAAGCCTGGTCGTTTGTGTTAGCTGGAAAAGTGGACTATGTTTTTGTAGTCATAAAAATCTGTAAATGTGTTTTGGCACAATTTAGCCAGAATGCGCTGCTGGATATGAGTGTGTCTCAAATTACCATTTATCTACCAGCAGGGGAGAGGGCTGTCTCATTCATACGTGTGTGTGTGTGTGTGTGTGTGTGTGTGTGTGTGTGTGTGTGTGACCACAGTAACCCTCCCAGAGACAGTGGAATAGATCTCTGGTTCAGTGGCTCACAGGCCAAAGAAGGAGGATTTGAAACAAGCTCCAACTCTCAATTTCTCTCTCTCTCTCTCTTCTCCCTCACCCTCTTCTCTCTTTCATTCTCTCTCTCTTCTCTCTCTCTCTCTCTCTTCTCCCTCACCCTCTTCTCTCTTTCATTCTCTCTCTCTTCTCTCTCTCTTCTCTCTTCTCCCTCACCCTCTTCTCTCTTTCATTCTCTCTCTCTTCTCTCTCTCTCTCTCTCTTCTCCCTCAACCTCTTCTCTCTTTCATTCTCTCTCTCTTCTCTCTTCTCTCTCTCTTCTCCCTCGCCCTCTTCTCTCTTTCATTCTCTCTCTCTTCTCTCTCTCTCTCTCTCTTCTCCCTCACCCTCTTCTCTCTTTCATTCTCTCTCTCTTCTCTCTCTCTCTCTCTCTTCTCCCTCAACCTCTTCTCTCTTTCATTCTCTCTCTCTTCTCTCTTCTCTCTCTCTTCTCCCTCGCCCTCTTCTCTCTTTCATTCTCTCTCTCTTCTCTCTCTCTTCTCTCTTTTCTCTCTATTCTCTCTCTTCTCTCTCTCTCTTCTCCCTCACTCTCTTCTCTCTTTCATTCTCTCTCTCTTCTCTCTTTTCTCTCTATTCTCTCTCTTCTCTCTCTCTCTTCTCCCTCACTCTCTTCTCTCTTTCATTCTCTCTCTCTTCTCTCTCTCTTCTCTCTTCTCCCTCGCCCTCTTCTCTCTTTCATTCTCTCTCTCTTCTCTCTCTCTTCTCTCTTCTCCCTCGCCCTCTTCTCTCTTTCATTCTCTCTCTCTTCTCTCTCTCTTCTCTCTTCTCCCTCGCCCTCTTCTCTCTTTCATTCTCTCTCTCTTCTCTCTTCTCCCTCGCCCTCTTCTCTCTTTCATTCTCTCTCTCTTCTCTCTCTCTTCTCTCTTTTCTCTCTATTCTCTCTCTTCTCTCTCTCTCTTCTCCCTCACTCTCTTCTCTCTTTCATTCTCTCTCTCTTTTCTCTCTCTATTCTCTCTCTTCTCTCTCTCTCTCGTTCTTTTCTCTCTCTTCTCTCTTTTCTCTCTCCTCTCTCTCCTCTTTTCTCTTCTCTCTCTCTCTTTTCTCTCTCTTCTCTCTCTTCTCTCTCTCTTTTCTCTCTCTCCTCTCTTTTCTCTCTTCTCTCTCTCTTTTCTCTCTCCTCTCTTTTCTCTCTCCTCTCTCTCCTCTTTTCTCTCCTCTCCTCTCTCTCTCTCTCTCTCTCTCTTCTCTCTTCTCCTCTCTTTTCTCTCTCTCTCTCTCTCTCTCTCTCTCTCTCTCTCTTCTCTCTTCTCCTCTCTTTTCTCTCTCTCTCTCTCTCTCTCTCTCTCTCTCTCATGTGAGTACCTGCGTAGTTGCACTTCAAGTTGTTTAGACAGGTTTGTCACAACACAGGTCAAAGGCAGAGCACATCCAACACGCACAGGTACATTAGAGGGTGCAGAGCACTAAACCTCTGGAAAGCCATTACAAGCCCCAGTAAGCACTGCTGCCAGAACTGGAGCTGATGTGTGTTTGTTTGTGAAAGGGAGAGAGAGAGAGAGAGAGAGAGAGAGAGACGCTGAAGCACAGAACAGTAATGTTCTTACTGTGACAGTGACACAGAAAGTGCTCTGGTTTTCTCTAGAAATCATCTCGTTTTGACTTTAAAACACTTTCAGTTTTTCTTGGCGTTGGCTGCTGGGATCACAGCACCACAGTCACGTAATTCCTTCTTTCCAAACACACAGACGGATAGTCAAACAGTGTGTCAGATGCAATTTACTTCTTTATTTTAGCTTGGCAGTGGGACTTTGCCAAAAATTCATACCTACAACCTCTGCCTTCGTGCTGAGGCGCTCCTCAATCCAGGGAAATTTCTATTCTCTCTAAACAAGAGGAAATGAACGTACATTGACATTGGCAAGACTTCGCCAAGAGACGAGAACACAGCAGGCGACATTATAAAGACAGACATATGGAGGACTAAACACAGAACACCTGGACACAATCACGAAACAAAGCAATGACAGGAGACGAGACTCAAAGTCACGGCAAAATACATGTCAATATAAAGAAAGAAGCACGTGGAGGAAGTGAAAAGAAAACATGAGAATATCTTTGACATTTAGACAGAGATGGTGGCCTGTTTTACATGCCGATTAAGGATGAAGGTAGTTACTTGTCAACGTAACTGTGTGCGGACGCAGCCCCCAAATCATATTTTTTATCAATGAAAAATGATATGTAAGGAATTAAACACTTGGAGGTGTGCTGTTTTAGGAAAATAATCATGTGGTGTCGCCTGACACGAAGCGGAGTTACTGTTAAATGATTAAAGTCTTTTATTCCTCTTCTACCCCAACAATTTTTGATTCATTCAAGAATAAAGAAACACGTCATGCTTTCTATCTATTTAAAGGTACGTTTACTGTTATAAAATGTCCGTGAAACAGGTTAGCTCGTGTTATCGCTTATGTTATGTTATAGTAGCTCATTCCCTCACCAGTCTCTCCTTTTACTTTCTCGTGAAGTTATGTAGACAAAAGAATAATAAATGCAGCTTCTCAGAGAAATCACAGAGAAAGTTGTAAAGCACAAATTCCTTTGTCGTGAAGACTTGTACAGGTTTACCCCTGACAGCTCGAACGCACTGATCCTGGAGACTCCTTCCAAAAATGCGGAATAAAGCTCCTCGCGGAAAACCTCACCATAGCGAAGATGATATGGGTTTTTTTTTTTTTCTTCGTTTTTTCGTTTTAAATCTGTTCATGTGGAGCGTGCGACGTGTACGTAGCCGTTGTAACCAGTAACGTATTAGAACGTACTGTCTGAGCTGTGGTTATGAATAAAAAAAAAATTAATCAATACCGTCTGACTGTCACGTCACAGCAAACCAGTGACTACCTTTCCCATCCTGCACTGCGGCCTACAAACATGGCCGCCATGGACCGCAATTCCCAGAACACTCATAGGCCACAGTATAAAGACACTGTTTGAACACAATGACTTTGCGTAGTATTGAGTGTTATCACCGTACCGAGCGTTTGTACCTTGTTTGTATCTTGATCTAGTTTCTTGTCACTCGTTCTCGTTTCTTGCCTTGCCTCGCCTCGTTTATGCCTGTTTGTAGATCGCCTGACCCACTGCCTGTTTTTTCGACCACGCTATTGTCCCTTGATTTGGATTTGTCTGCCTGCCTCTCTTTATTAAAAGCTCCGTCCTTACCTTCATTGTGTGGAAAACGTGACGGAACGGGAAAAAAAAAAATCGCTCCAGCATTTTTGAAGGTGTTGATTTGGAAGCACAGTTACGGTATATGTGTTTAAAAGTAAATAAATAAATAAATAAATAAGGCTTGGCTTTTAGACATACGTGCAGTCTGTAAGAAGGTGTAACGTTTTCAGCATTTTCGGTGTCTGATATCTTACCCCTTATACACATATCCACACAAAGTGAAGCTCGATATTATTAAGATGTTCCATGAGCTGAAGCCAGTGAAACATTAGCGATGTGAAAGCATCATTTGTTTTAACAGCGACCCATTTCTTCTTTATTGCTGTGAGCTGGTTCAGTAGCGCCGGGTCATGTCTGGGAGACAGTGCTCTTAATGACCAATGTGTGTGTGTGTGTGTGGGTTTTGTCTCTACAGCTCTGGACAGATGCAGTTGCTTGCATGGAGGGACGTGTCTCCCCCATGACGAGGGCTTCCAGTGTTTCTGCCCACAGGGATACACAGGCGAGAGCTGTGAGATCGGTGAGTCACAGCACACACACACACACACACACACGTTACAGCCTGTACGTCTCCTCAGGCCTCCGCATCGCCCACTGCTTCATCATCGCTCCACACTGGCCGAAAGCGTATTCATATTCTAAAAGGATAAGTGACATGGTTGTCATGTCAAGTGACATGGTTGTCATCGGTAATAAAACTGATGTTCCTGATTCAAGGTGAGCACTGCTCCTTCTTAATGTATTAAGAAATCTAACAGGCCTGTATTGAGTAATCTCAATCTGCATTTACGTTATGATGGAAGACAAGCAAACTGGATGTTCCATGCTGTTTAGTAGAGCAACTCAATTTTCCAAGCTTTGCTGTCATGCACAACTATGTGGGGGGATTTGTGGTTGCGCCACACTAGAACATCCATCCATCCATCTTCTACCGCTTACTCCTTTTCAGGGTCATGGGGGAACCTGGAGCCTATCCCAGGGAGCATCGGGCACAAGGCGGGGTACACCCTGGACAGGGTGCCAGTCCATTGCAGGGCACAATCACATACACATTCACACACCCATTCATACACTACGGACACGTTAGACACGCCAATCAGCCTACCATGCATGTCTTTGGAACCGGAGTACCCGGAGGAAACCCTGCAGCACGGGGAGAACATGCAAACTCCGCACACACATGGCCCTAGCGGGACTCGAACCCCGGAGGTGTGAGGCAAACATGCTAACCACTAAGCCACCGTGCGCCCTCCGCACTAGAACAATAAAATATAATAATAATAATAGGATTTTATTAATACAAGGACATGGTATAGATACAAATACGGCAGATAAAAGCGTTACCAGCGCTGCAGTTTACCACAGAAATTGCAGATGCTTACAATTTTTTCTTTATTTCCATTTAATGGTGTGGAAAGTCAGCGAGAAAAGCTACTTCCTGTTATCACTTATGTTATAATAGCTATGAAAAGTTGTTCCCTCACCAGGATCTCATATTTTCTGCCTTTTTGAAATTAATAAGACACACAAAGTACAAATTCCTGTAGAGATGGACGTACTGTACGGTGTAACTGAAACCAGTAACCTTGTTTCTAAGCTAGCTTTAACTTTAGACTAATTATTATATTCAACCTGGCTAATTATATACAATTAGCCAGGTTTTTAAACTAGCTATAATGTATTTGGCTCAGTGGGCAAGTTTAAGCTATTTAATAACGGGAGCTTATCTATGTTCCCAGGGTCCTATGTTCCCCAGATTTATATGGCACACAATGGGAATATGGAAATCCCAGCTGTTTCCAGCTCTGTATTCGCGTAAGTTATTGTGTGAACTCGTCGAAGGAGTTTTCTGTTCCCCAGCACTGACATACGGCGCTTAACATAATAAGTCTAGACTTGAGGGAACTAAAAAATGGTTGAAGTCATTGAATCATAAAAGGTCATAGCTTCTTTAGATGAAAACTAGCCTAGTATGTTTCTGACTCTAACTCTCATGACATCATGACTTATGTATCTAATTTAATCCAGTTTGTTTTTGCCTCCACAATATACTAGTGTATGTTTTCTGCATTTATTTTAATTAAGTTAATTTTGAACACCTTTTTTTTTTTTTTTTTTAGCTGGGACTGACATGATCTCACTGCTGAAATTTCCAAATATCCATGCAGTGATATTGTTAGGTTAGACTCCATATGAATACTGGGAACATAGGAATGACCCCGGTAATAACTATTAGATTGTGCAATGGAAACCAGCAGCCATGTTTGCTTGCAAGCAAACTTACAAGCCAAGATTTAAAATCTAGCGTAACTGAATGCTAACTGATAAATTGTAACTGTTTGTAACTGTTTAAAAAGCAGTAGCCAATTTTGTAAGCTACATAACATTAGGCAGTCTCTTGTATTGCACATTTGAAGCCAGTAGCTGTGCTGGCTAGTAAGCTATCTAGCATTATGCTAACTCTTGTGTTGTGTAATTAAGATCAGTAGCCAATTTTCTAAGCTAGCTAACATGAAATCAGCTATTATATTTTTGAATTAAAACAATAGCTGAGGTTTTACTCTCGCTAACATTAGGCTAACTATTTTATCATGTCTTTGGACCTGTAGCCAAGCCAAGGTTTATTTTGGGTCATTATAACCAGTAGCCATGTTTGGTAGTAAGCTACCTAACATTATGCTACATAATAACTTGTGTCATTAAGACCTTTAGCCAAGTTTGTAAGCTAGCATGAAATAAGTAGCCATCTTTGCTAGTAAGCTAGCTAGGGTTACGATATCTATTATATTGTGTAATTGAAACCAGTAGCCATGTTTTGAAGCTAGCTAATAACAATTATGTTAAGTAAAAGCAGGAGCCATGTTTGTAAAATTATGCTAATTTTATATTGTGTCATTAAAACCAGTAGCCATTTTTGTAAGCTAGCTAACATTATACTCATTTTTATATTGTCATTAAAACCAGTAGCTGTGTTTCTAATCTAGCTAACATTATGATAACTGTTATATTGTGTAAATTAAACCAGTAGCCATGTTTGCTAGTATGCTAACCTTTCCATTGCCCTTCACAACAATATAATAAGCTCCATCCTCTTTTAGCTCTTGCAGTTTTTAGCCTAACAGGGATGCCACGTAGGAATCGTCAGCTGTTTGTGCGCTCCTGGCGCTTATTTACGGCTCAGTCTGAGCTCCAGCAGCAGCGGGAATAACTCAGCCCTGGATCCCGAACACTTCCAGCCTTCACAAAAGCCTCTATTGAAATGAAGAGCTTTGCAGTGTGCGCTGCTCGACACCACAACATACGGCATCTGTTCGAGAAATCTGTGCATGCCTGGTCCTCGGCCTTTCAAGGAAGTAGCATATTTAAAGCCATGTTCCTCTGTAGTGGCTGCATAAATGTGTGCTGAGCAAGCTGGAAAGCGTTCCAGTCGAATCAGCCAGTGCGACGTGACCTGGGTGTCACTGATAACACATTTGTATAGAAAGCGAGGGGAATTGAAAAGGCTCAGTGTGCGATGAATCATGGAGGTCAACGGTCAAGTAGTTCATCATGAAAGAGACATAAAGATGGATGTCAAGAGGTCAGGGATGAGGATTGTAGAAGCGATCTGACCCTGATTCATTGTTGTCGGCCCAGGTGATCTGACGGGACGCCATGCTGCAAGTAGCGAGCTGTTTTATTTGTTTAGTCAGTATTTATTCGCCTCATCTTAACGAGATGAATTTGTTGCTGCGGTCGTGAAGAGACAGTGTTTCAGTTAACGGCTGGTCATTGCTGATAGTTAAAGTGCACCTATTCTGGTTTTTCAAATATTACCTTTGTTGTAGTGTGTTATGGAGCTGTATGTGAATGTAAAAACGTCTGCAAAGTTGAAAAGATCAAAGCGCACGACAAACGGAGTTATTGACTCCCAAAAGAAGGAACAGATTCTGAACAGCTGAAACGAGTCGTTAGTAATTCCAGACTTACTTCCTGTACGAACCTACGTAGGTTTGTAACAAAAAGCCCCGCCTCTGGTCTTCATCGGCTGCTCACGAACAGACAGAGCTGAAACTTGTTATGGTAGTGGGCATTTCTTTTTCGACACACGCTGACAACGGTAGACAATCACAACAGACTGGGGCATCTGACCAATCAGAGCAGAGTATGCTCCCTGAAAGGAGGAGTTTAGAATGAATCATTTAGAACGGATCATTGAACGAGTCGTTTGTGACACTGGGGGGAAAAAAGGGAATGCTGCAGTTTAAATTATGAGCACATTAAAGTGTTTTTTGACCTCAGATGCGTGTAAATCTATTGTATGAGACCTTTAAAACAAATTAGGCACGTTTCAAAACCATAATATGGGCGCTTTAAGTAATACCACAGCGCTGTTGAATATTCTCGAATCTGATTGGTCAGGTGGTGTTGAGTAATTTCCTATAACAGCAGCTTGAACAATAGAGCTTTCAAAGCTTTTTCAGATTTATTTTAATGCGCATGTTCTCATACACAATCCGTACAGGAATTCGGAGAGTTTAGTTTTTTTGCTTGATTTCGCTGCGGCTTTGTTCAAAAATTTGCGATGCAGAGTTTTTGTGCTCTTTTTTCTTGCGGAAAAGTACTTGAATTGGCGAAATTGCAATCGCATGAAATTCTCTTTCGCAGTGATGCTTGTTGGTAATTGAGACCTTTTAGCTGTACTCCTGTTCGACGCACGTGAATCGAAGGGGGCAGTGGCTGAATGCACGTCGTGATGACGTCACCTGTCGCATCGTGATGATGTCAAATGACACGTCTTGGCCCAAAGCTGCGGAAAATCTGTGGTCATTTTGAAAAAAATGCAAGCTCCTGCGAATACTGCAGCTGTTCCTTGATTTTTGCATTCATTTCTGCGATCGCAAAATCCTGGAGGGACTGAATATTTTATTGTCTCCATAGTAACAACTCGTTCATAGGGACGTGTACGGCATACGCTCCATATACTCTGAACAGATTTTTTTGTTTTTAAAAACATGGATTCATTTCGGTGTTTTGATCTGTTAACCTTCATTTCTCTTTTGGCTTATCAAGAAAATACAAGGGATTCTGGATCACTCCAAGTCTAAGGGTGCATTAAAGATTTATGTCAACGTTTTTATAATGCGAAGGTCAACAGCAGATAGAGAAAAGATCATAATCTAAACCTACTAATAAATACATTTTAAAATGTGTCGTAATTTATCAAAGAAAAACATATCATCATTGATTATGGTGACGTTTACTGCAAGGAATCATTTTAGATTCTGGGTTTTTGGAAGGAGTCTCCAGTGTCGGCGCTTTGTAACAGTCAGTGGTGATGCTGTAACTTTCCATTTTCTGAAAGCATAAGCATGGAGGATGTTGTGTTTTATGGTTTATCTGTAGCAAACTACATAACATGTGATGGAACGACTGAATATAGCCGTTATTTACTAAGCGCTAATAAGAACATTTCAAGGATGTCCAACAACATGAAATGTAACTATAAATGGATAAAAAGTATGATATCATTCATTAATAAATCAGAATTTGTAATAACTATGGTAAAAGAAGAATCAAACACTTTGTTTTATAGGGAAACATAATCAGCAGTAATTCCGGTCTGCCTCAGACCTCCTTATTTTCCTTTAACAGCATGCCTCAGTGTTTTATTCATTACTTATTGTATTCTTTCCAACAAGATACTGCCAAGATCAGCGCCATTTCTTTCATCATCAGCCATTCCAAGCTACATGCGGACTATAATCACATCATTGTCGTATATCGCACTGTAGCAAATAGGAATTAATCTTAGTTTAACGATTCACGCCATATGAAGCCGGAGAGAAACATCGAACGTAAAACAGAAACAGAGCCGGAGCTTATGGCTCCTGTCGAAGTGTTGCAGCTGTGCGGTCTCTCACTGAATCCAACCTGTTTGCATAATGCATAAGCGGATCAATATTCATGAGGAGCAAATGTACGTTGAGGCTCGCCGAGGCTGAGGGAATGGAAAATGACCTTGGCACTCTTGGCATCGGCTTCTCGAATGACCAACTCCTACGCCGCCGTCTCCTTCCGAGAAACTCGAGCGAAGTACATATGCATACGCAGCTTGTTAGGGACAGGGAAACTACGTGCCGTGAAGTGTCACACAAAGTTCTCTAGGACGCTATGGCTTAACTTTCTTAACAGATTCATAACGCTGGCCATGGTATTATTATTATTGCACAGTAGTGCCCATAAATTTACATACCTCTTGCAGAATCTGCAAAATGTTCATAATTGGGAAAAAAATAAGAGGAATCATTCAAATTGCAATCTGTTTTTTTTTAGTATTGCCCTGAATAAGCTATTAAACAGATGTTTACATACGTATAGTCCAGTTCAAAAGTTTACACCCGCTTGATTCTTAATACCGTGTGTCGTTATGTGGATGATCCACGACTGTTTTTATGTTTTGTGATAGTTGTTTGTCCTGAGCGGTTAAACTGCCCACTGTTCTTCAGAAAAATCCTCCAGGTCCTGCACATTCTTTGCTTTTCCAGCATCTTCTGCATATTTGACCCCTTTCCAACAGCAGCTATATGCTTTTGAGATCCATACACGACTTTTACTCATACAAAAGGTGCAAACATTCACTGATGCTCGAGCCCAGGGGGATGTAAACTTTTGAACAGGACGATGATCGGTGTACATTGTTATTTTGTTTAAAGATCTTCAGTTTATTTTTTTTCATTTACTACTGCCCTTCAGAAGCTACATAAGATATTTACTTATCATCCTGTTCTGCAGGGGTATGTAAATTTATGAGCACGACTATATATAGTGAGTAAAATGATGTTTGGATAATTACAATCCAAGAAAATGCCAAAGGCTAAAGTTAATGATATTCAGTTTTAAATGATTTAATTAGGACCCATGATCTAATTAAGCATAGTAGGATTATCTGGGATCTGTCGATGGATCAGTTACTTCGACCTGATACGTGAAAATAAACACTCCTCGGTAAATATTCCCAGTTTCTAGTCAATCACTCTATTTTTACACCATCACCATGGCAACAATCCAGACAAATGATGTGTGACGGTCAGTTTTGGTCAGCTGTGCCACGATGTCGTCGTTTCCAGTTTCCCTGGAGCCGTTATGTTTGGTGAATTGTGCTCCGATCGTCTCAGTTTTTCTTTTTTTCTGGTTCTGGATTACCAGAAAAAGTATGGACTCATTATGAATAAAAATTTTTTTTTTTCCACAAATGCCTGGTGGACCTTTCTCTCCTTTATCAGCTCAAAGATTTCAAACACTGTGTTATTCCCTGACCTTCGAGCATCGGCAAGCATGAACTGCCCCCTCGTTTCGCTTTTTTTTTGAGTCTTTTACTTCCATAGAGATCATATTTTTTCTATTACTGCACATAATCCTGGACATCGCTGACCACGCAATCATCGTTGAAGCTTAACTCATCATCTGAGCTACTCGCTGTCTGACGAAATGACTCGGCTGTCGCGTTAAATCGACTTGAACGAGTCATGACCGTCTCTTTTGGACGGAAGAAAGGATATCCGTGTAAAAATACAGACTTTGCCGAAGACTGAGGAATTGATCACTCAGAAATGATCATCACATAATCAGTTAGATATATGGAGCAAATATAGACCAGTGATGGAGTTCCCAGGTATCACCTTGAAGTATCCCGAAGTGTTTTATTCCTATTATACTACAGGAATTGATCGACTATCACCGTTTTATATTTACAGTATAACAGCTGTAAAACAGTTGTTCCCTCACCAGCCTCCACCAATCTCTCTTAAAGCTAATACGACAAAGAGCGCTGAGGTATAAAGAAGAATATAAACCTGAAGTAGTGTGATTAAAATCATGCTGAACCCATGCTGAGTAGACTCACCCATGCAGGCGTATAAATGAATATTTATTTGGATTGACAAAAATCCGAATGTAAACATAAGCCACTAAAAGGCCTTGTTTCTATCCACCTATCCATCACGCTCAGTTGCCTCGGGCTGTTTGTTCTGAGTCTGAAAACCCCTTAGCTTTAACGTTTCAGCCTGTGCACTCAACTATTTGCAGAGAAAAAAAAAATGCAGTGGGTTCTTTGCTCTGCTGGGGCATCAGGTCAGGTCCAACTTCCCACACTGTTCCTCTTTAGACTGTGAATGTAAGAGGAAAGTTTAGCAGAAGGCATATAGACCGATCAGCCATGACATTAAAACCACTGGAAGGTGAAGCGAATGACATTGATTATCTCGTCACAATGCCATCTGTCATGGGGGGGGATGTATTACGCAGCAAGTGAACCGTCAGTTCTCAGAGTTGATTTGTTGGACGCAGGGACAAATGGTAAAAGTTTAAGGATGTGAGCGACTTTGACAAGGGCCGAATTCTGATGGGTAGACGACTGGGTCAGAGCATGTCCAAAACAGCAGGTCTCATGGGGTGTTCCCCCACAGGTGTGAGAACACACAGCGCATCGCTGCTTGCTGCGTATGGGGCTGCGTAACCGGAGACCGGTCAGAGTGCCCATGCTGACCCCTGTCCACCTCCGAAAGCACTTACAATGGGCACGTGAGCATCAGAACTGGACCATGGAGCAACGGAAGAAGGTCTGGTCTGATGAATCACGTTTTCTTTTATATCATGTGGATGCGTGTGCGTCACTAACCTGGGGAAGAGATGGCACCAGGATGCACTATGGGAAGAAGGCAAGTCGGTGGAGGAAGTGTGATGCTCTGGGCAATGTTCTGCTGGGAAACCTCGGGTCCTGGCTTTCATGTGGATGTTACTTTGACACGTAACAACTACCTAAACACTGTTGCAGACCAAGTACACCACTTCAGGGCAACGGTATTCCCTAAAATCAGTGGCCTCTTTCAGCAGGATAATGCACCCTTCCACACTGCAAAAACTGTTCAGGAATGGTTTGAGGAACATGACACAGAGTTTAGAGTGTTGACTCGGCCTCCAAATTCCCCAGATCTCAATCTGATGGAGCGTCTGTGAGACGTGCTGGACAAACAAGTCCGATCCATGGCGGCCCCAGCTCGCTTCTTACAGGACGTACAGGATCCACTGCTAACGTTTTGGTGCCAGATACAACAGCACGCCTTCAGACGTCTTGTGGAGTCCATGCCTTGACGAATCAGCGCTGTTTTGGTGGCACAAGGGGGACCTACACAATATTAGGCAGGTGCTTTTAATATTATGATTGATCTGTGTACTTAAATGATTGGTGCATTTGTATGATAGCAGTAGCATCCATCCTGCTGTCATTACAGCCGTATTAAGTCTACACCTGCCATTGGAGAAGTTCTTGGTCCATACGATAATGTATTTTATTTGAGACCTGTTAAATTCAAGTGTGGTATCATTGTCAAACTATCCATGAATCTTTTATAGCACCATATACACAGAGGCCTTGCTCTGAGTGTTCAGACCTCGTAAAGTTTCTGTCTTATAGTCTTGCTGGCATGCGCTGACAGGTTGTGTGTGTCGTTGATGCCCTTGGCAGGGGTCCAGCACATTCTGACACTGAGCTACATGTACCACCTGGCGCTCAGGCATCCGACGATTGACAGATTGACAGGAGAACGACGGACCCCGGCGAGGCCTTCGGCACGTACACATTGTTTTGAGCATGGCACAAGGAAGTGAGTGGAAGCAAAGCTTCCTTGCTTGACAGCCTGCTAGAGAAAGGAGAGAGGTGAAGATACAGAGGGGCAAAGCCAGAGACGGGGTGCTGAAAGGTTGAGATGTTTTGACAAGCCTCACCATTAGGTTTTTTATGCCACTGTCATTTGTAGCAGCAGCGTTTGAAGGAGGAGCGGCTTCATCGGGTGTCACGAGAAAGTAGCCGACCTCAAATCGGGCCTTCCCATGAGCCCCTGTTTCGCTGACAGCGAAAAAGCTTAATCACGGTTGCTGGTGTACAATCTCTGTTGGACAATCGAGAAACATTCGTGTCTCGATAGCATAATTGGAAAGATGTCACCCACAGCATTGTTTTTTGACCTTGTGCTCTCTTTACCAACCTTACGCCAATGTTCTTTTTCTTTTCTTGGCTGTAAAATTGCGCACACCGGTAATCAGAAGTCCCCAGGAATGGGTTTCTTAGCTGTGATATGATTCTGTATTGGGACATATTTCGTTTTGAAACAGGAATTCGGAGCAACGTCATGTTGAACTGCGTGACACAGCAACTTCGAGATACGCCACATTTGCGCCCAATCTGTACAAACCTGACAGTAGTTCAGGGAGCTAGCTAAAAATGCAGAAAAGTGAAGATCTTAACGAAAGCTTTTTACTTTACGTACTTTCACACGGACGACTTCGGAGGAGGAGCATCTTAACCAGAGATATCCCGGATATCTTACGGACTGAATTATTTATAGATAAGAAAGTTATGAATTAGCTGTATATGAGCCGCAGTACATGATAGCAGATGAGTGCGAGGTCTCGGTTTGAAGCTTCTCCTTCAAACCATGGTCACGTCTTCTTTACAAGAGAGCGCATCAAAATTAAACAAAACATTAGCATTATTTGATTAGCATTATTTGAAACCAAAGCATAACCTAGATTCTATCCTCTAAACACGTTTCAAGATCTTGACGTAGTACCCCTCAGCTTCATTTAGTTTGACAACGTACCTGTTTGGGCACGAACGGTTCAAAAAAGAGCCAAAGTAATCCCAGAAATCCTTTTTCTACACTCTCCACCTTTGATTAATGGTGCCAGGTCTTTGTAGCGGAGATATCCTCTTTAAACTGCGGCGGTACTGACAGGAGCAGGTGGTTAAAAAAAAAAAAGCTGTTTACTACTGCAGACCTCCCTGTGTTGTAGCAATCCTGGTTGTACACACACACACACACACACACACCCAGGAACAAATGTGATGGAACCCGTCATCATACTTCTAAGCAAATCCAAGAAAAACATCCTTGGAGCTTTGACACAGGGTGCTAAAATGTGTATTAGGTAGGAACAGGCTCAGTTATGAATTCTGCTGATGAAATCCATCTTTTCTTTTCAGAGGGGTTTTCAGGAGGATTCCTACATACTGGTTTGGCATCTCAAATCAGATTTTTAAGCTAATTCCGACTGCTTACACACTAGGCGCTTTTGTTTACTTTCTTTGTGCTGAGATGAAAAAATACCAACTTACTATACCGAAATACCGAATATGAACTCTTTTGCCCTTTGAGTTTACAGGCAAATTAGATAGTATTATCTACCCAGCTGTTCTAACAACAAAGATTAGATCGGATCTTCGTGTTGTCCATCGAAATATCTACGTTTTGACATGCCGTGAATCTCCGTATAGTCGCTCGATAATAAGACTAACACTTTAATAATAATAATAACAATAATAAAAACAGCTCTAGATGTCAGTTGTGAACCGGTTAACAAAATGATTCTTTGTTGTTGTTGTTGTTGTTTTTAAAGCTGTTGTTTATCATAGGATAACATGCACTGGTGGTTGAGGTAAAAATACCTCATGTGTAAGCAGCTTTAAGCCTTATTTGGACAGGATTAGTTTCTGTAAAAACATTTGTAATGAACATGGGAGTGGAAACGAGCGCGTTTCCACATTTGTATTTTTTGTTCAAGGTAAGTTGTTTTAGACGCGGACGTGGATTGAATATAGAAAAAGGTTTTTGGATCGTTTACAAATATATGGATTTATTTGGCAGGAATTATAGAGCAGACGTTTGCCGTATACAACTGCTTCATTTATTCTTATATGCTGCAAGATGTGAGAATATAAAGTGGCTTTACACCAATCAGCCATAATATTAAAACCACCTGCCTAAAATTGTGTAGGTCCTCCTTGTGCCGCCAAAACAGCTCTGCGCCGTCGAGGCATGAACGCTACAGGAGCTCTGAAGGTGTGTTGTTGTATCTGGAATGAAGACATTAGCAGAAGATCCTTTAAGTCCTGTAAGTAGCGAGGTGGGGACTCCGTGGACCGGACTTGTTTGTCCAGCACGTCTCACAGATACTCGGTCGGACTGAGGTCTGAGGAATTTGGAGGCCAGGTCAACATCTTGAACCCTTTGACTATTCCTGAACAATGTTTGCAGTGTGGGAGCTGAAAGATGCCACTGACATTAAGGAATACCGCCATGAAGGGGTGTATTTGGTCTGCAACAATGTTTAGGTAGGTGGTACGTGTCAAAGTAACATCCACATGAACGCCAGGACCCAAGGTTTCCCAGCAGAACGTTGCCCAGAGCATCACACTGCCTCCTCCGACTTGCCTTCTTCCCATAGTGCATCCTGGTGCCATCTCTTCCATGCCAATTGGGCGCCCATGACCCTCTCGCCGGTTCACCGCTTGTCCTTCCTTGGACTATTTTGGTAGGTACCTCCCGTTTAGGAGATACTCTGACCCAGTCATCTAGCCATCACGGTCGCTAAGATCAACTGAAAGAACTGACAGTTCACTTGCTGCCTAACATATCCCACCCCATGACAGGTGCCATTGTAACAAGATAATGAACGTTATTCACGTCACCTGTCAGTCGTTTTAATGTTATGACTGATCGGTGTATATTTGTAGCGAAAGGTTATACAGTTTACCAGCGTCTTTATTCAGCACTCTGTTCTGGTGGATTTTATTTATTTATTTTACATTTCCCTGCTAATGCTTTTTTAAAGCATATTGTAAACATTCATCTTTTTACGATTCGAGGAGTGCTTAATAAAGCAGTAAGCCAAAAGCGGGCCTTGTGTGGCTTATTGCTATCCAGTGTTCAAGAAATAATTTATTATTAATAATATTGGCTGTGAACGATTCTTCGCCCTTGCAGTGTAGTCTCTTAACAGTAAGCTCTGGTTGCTAGGCGTCATAACGAACCAAAATGGGCATATTCTATAGACAGAACAATGTGGCGGTTTTATTGGTTTTAAACCCGGCACATTAATTCAGAATTCATTTATCGCGATGCGCTCATGGGAGGTGCGTATACCGAGGATTTAACAGCTTCACAGCTTCGAATGAGTTTTTAGAATCGAAACGATCTGTATTACTATACGGATTTATTATCAGACAACCACGGAGTTCTTTAAAAGAAGAAACAGTAGATTATTTGGTATTTAAATTTATCAGGAAAGGGAGAAGGAAGATAAACAGTGACATTCCACCTGTAAATCACGGAATTACTCCGGGTCCCGGGGGTAAGACTAATCCCGTTCAAATAAGGCTTCAGTTGATCAATCACAGCTGGTCAGTGCTTGGCCTGAATCAACAATATAATCTTTATATAGAAATTTATGATATTGAAATTGTATTTTTTTTTTTAGCGCTCTGGCAGAAGCTGAGTTCCTACTGTGTCAAGGTTCTAATATAATGTGACAGCGTTGCTTGCTTCAGTAAACATTTCGCCATGCTGCTCACACACCCTGACAGTCTAATTCCAGCAATGAGTGTACGTATTAGGAAAATCGTACCTGCTGCTCTAATCTCCTCTCTCGTAGCAGGGAACATTTCAGAGGGCCATCATATTTAGAGAGTTAATCCATAGTGGCGCTCTGAGACACACAAATAATAGGTACTAATCAACAGCGTGGTCTGGCTGACATAAAATCGCTTGCTCGGTGGACTGAGAAAGGCACTGAAGACCTCTTTGCTTAATCTAACCCTTTTTTAGAGTCGTGCTTCAGCAGATTTGCAGAAACAGTGATTGAGGCACAGCGTGAGAGATCATTGATGCCCCATTAAGAAGAGTACTGTTAGCACCGGGAGTCATTTTTGGGTTAGAACGCAGTCGAGTGCAAAAAAAAAATTGCATTCTCTGTGATTTTGGGGTGAAAAAACAAGGAAAATTTGCTTCTAATTTTACAATTTATCTACAGAAAAATATTTTAAAATGAGTCTCAGAGGTCTCTTACAAGAATACATCTGGAGACAAAACAACTCACACAAGCTTTTCCTCTAAAACTTTCCTGTATGCACTTTTAACATCTTAAAGGCGTGGTGGCTCAGTGGTTAGCATGTTTGACTCCAGGGTTGTGGGTTCGATTCCCACCTCCACATGCCCTCCCAGCCTCCCCCCCTCCTGACTTGCTTGGTCATTTCCTCCCCTACTCCAAAGACCTGCTTTGTAGTCTGGTTGTCATTTCCAAATTGTGTGAATGTGTGTGATTGTGCCCTGCGATGGGTTGGCACCCCATCCAGGGGTGTGTCCCGAGTCCCCTGGGGTAGGTTCCAGGCGCCCCGCAACCCTGTGTACGATACGCGGTACAGAAAATGGATGGATGTAATGTAAAGGTGTCTTATTTGTCTTATTCGAATACATGGCACCATATCTTTAGTGTCACATGGACAATCATGCCACGCGCACCTGTTTCCAGAATTAATACTTTGACCTTCCACCTCCGCAAGGCGTCGGATTGGCTTCGATTTTGAGTTTGTTGCCCGCCACATTCAGGGAAAGCAGTGTATGATTTATGAGGAAACTGTTATGAACCAAACGTTATTCAAAGGACACAAAAGAGGGTTGAGGCACTTATAAAGGTGCCAAAGATGAGCATGAGAGTTATTAACAGGGTCGCATTAAGATAAGACTGGGGTTGATCAGTGATGCTGATGAAGACCATCCCAACGCATGGATCACTTTTAGGATGGAACGATGAAAAAGGACTCTGGTGTATCTAATTATCAACCAACACAGTGGAAAACAGGAAACACCGTATATCAGTATATACTGATAAACCACAGGCGCTTATATTCACCACCAAATTACACACAAAGCAACAGTAAACCTGTCATTAAAGCCACGCAGGTAGATTAGTACTTCCTGAGCGTTACTTCCTTTCATGCCCACGTTTATTTAGCAGTTTTGGAAGGATTCTCCAGTGTCCGTGTTTTGTACGAGTCAGAGGTAAAGCTCTAATTTTCAGTTTTCCAACACGGTACAAAGGGCTTTGCGCTTATTATTGGTTAAAAAAAATAATAATGTAGACATGACAAGCTGCTTTTTTTTTGCCTTATTAACATCAAGAGAGGAAAAAGAGAGGCTGATGAGGATACCTGTTAAAAGGTATAAACTTATAAAGCAACTTTAACGTTTTGTGGATGTTTCACAATATTAAACGTAACTATGAATTGATCAAAAAGTCACTCTTTAATTATTGGATTTGTAAATTGTCGCGGTATAAGCGGACGGAAACATTTTGAAACGTACAGTTAATTAAAAAAATTCGACTTCTAGCAGGTTACAGTACACACCCCAGCCTGCTGTCGGTTAGTTTCCCAGTAGACACAACGCTCGGGTGTGTATTAAAACTAATAGCCATGTTCGGGCCTTCAGAGTACAAATTTTTGTCAGTGGATGGATGAATGTTCATATAAATGAACTAAAGAAGCCATCACTAAAGCTGAATGTGAACTGTCAAGACAGGAAGATTACATCAGCAAAAAAACACCTGCGCTTCAAGACATGCGATTTAAGACGTACTTAACTTTAACGTTCACACCAAAGTACATTTTAGTTATATGTCTCGTTCAAAGGTATTAGAAAATCAGTGAAAGACTGGGGATATTGCTGCTTCGGTAGGCTCTGAAGACATTTCGGTCTAGCCAAGAGCAATGTAGGGGCAATTGAAGGCCTCCTTTCAAAATAGAGAGCTGAGATCCTTTAAGGATTTGGAATATCTATACAAATTGTTCCTGCATTTTTATACACTCCGGCATTTTGTTTTGTTTGAGCACTATTTAAACTCAGATTTACTTTCATTTTAATCAATAATGCTAAGCGAAATTGCCCGAAGGTGTGTAAATGTTTGTCCTGTGGTGAACTGGCATCTCATTCAGGGTATATTCAACACCCAGTGTTCCTGGGAAAGGCTTTGGATCCAACAACCAACAACCCTGACCTACTGAAGATGAATGAATGAGTAGACCAATCAGTCCCAACTACTACTACGCCAATTATATATACAGGTGCGTCTCGAAAAATTTGAATATCGCGGAAAAGTTCATTTTTTTTTCCGTAACTTAATTCAAAAAGTTCAACTTTCATATATTCTAGATTCATTACACATAAACTGACATATTTCAAGCCTTTTTTTTTTTCCTTTTTAAAAAAAAATCTTGATGATTACACCGTACAGCTCATGGAAATTCAAAATCCAGTATCTCAAAGCATTAGAATTAAGAATTATATAGTACAGAAATGTCGCAGTGTCGCATTCCTAGTGTCAAGCCACTCCTGAACCAGAGACGACATCAGAAGCGTCTTACCTGGGTCAAGGAAAAAATAGAACTGGACCGTTGAGTCAATTACAGGGGAGAAAAACTAGCGATGTTCGAATTTTTTAGACGCACCTGTAGAATAGAAGTAGAAAAAAGTGGAAAAACTGCAACTTTCCCAGCTCGTGACTTATGACCTGTAGTGTAGAAATAGCAAACTTTAGTATACTCTTGAAGTATCGTATGTTTTCAATGCCGCAACTGAAACGTGTTCCTCATCGTTGCAATGTTGGACGGTTCTTCAGACGAATAATAATGAAAGTAATGGGTGCATTCAGGACTTCGAAATCTCCGGACTCTTTTAATAACCCTTATCTCAAACTCCTCCTCGATGAGAGCCATACTCTGCAGCCCTCGTTGCTTTTCTTATAGACAGACAGACGGGCAGCATTTAGCAGAGATTTAAACTCTCTCTGTGATTGGCAGTAGACCAATCGATGCTATAAATCTGTCTTTCTGCCCGGAGCTTCTGGGAAGTCGCTGTGTTCACTTCGCTGGTGGGCATTTCCAATGCGGCACTCTGTTAAAGTGATGGGATGCAGGAGGCTCATAAATTCCGCGTTGTGGGGTGAATTGTGTCGGTGGTGACTGTAGCATTAGTGCATTGAACCTGTAGCCTAGTCATTCTTATATCCTCCAATCATGTGATAAATTATTTGCCCCTGCAGGAGCTGCCATCATGGTAAACAACAACAACAGATTTGTGTCGAGAAGGTCTTCACCAGAATACTAAGACAACCGTGTGTGTGTGTGTGTGTGTGTGTGTGTGTGTCTCTTGTCTGCTATTTTTTGCCTTAATCCCCAACTAAACAACTAATAAATGATTGTTTTGAATGTAATAAGGCATTACTAGCATTGTTATACCTTTCAACGCCAGTGATTAAGACGTGAAGCGTAACTAAAGGAGCATTTTTACATTATGGGCTTCACAAAGGCTCACTGTCTGTGTTGGCATTCACTTCAGCTTGCTTTGTAATTAAAGTGTCTTCGGGCGAAACACTACGACAGTTTAAACAAGCTTGCAGAAGGCTATTATGCGACATATTCATGCAGCAGAAAGCGCCTTTGCCAACATAATTGCCTTGGAACTGTACTGGGGAATAATTAATTCACTGATTCAATCTGGGTACAGGTGTTAATTCTGGCTACAAGTTTAATTAAACTGGCTCTTTAGGCTAAAATGTCAATTAAAACAAAGAACCTGGTGTCATGCTTTTTTTTTTTTTTTTTTTTTTTTTTTTGCAGCTCGCATCCTCAACTAGGTTTTTTGGTGTTTTTTTCCTTCTTGAAAAGCAATATAGTTCCCCCAGGTATATTAAAGCTATAGTCGATTATTATTTGGGGTATAAGTAGTTTAATAAGTCTACAGCATGTGTTGATAATGATGGATTCATTAATGAATGAATCATTAGATGAATTCTGGGAAGAAAGAAAGGATGGTTCTGCTGATCAAAAATCTCATTCATAATCGACTGAACAAACAGGAATCAGGAGGCAAGTCGATTTTGTCGAGACTTAAATATCAAGCCTGAAGCGATGAGATTCCTCACCAAGTTATAGAATCAAATGTTATTGAAAATTGCCTCATGCAACTCTACTCGCTTTTAGGCTATATGAAGCATGGAATGCTCAACCTCCAGGGTTGGGGGTTTGAATCCTGTTTCCACCATGTTATCCCCGTGCTTCGGGGCTTCCTCGAGGTCCTCCGGTTTCCTCCCCCAGTCCAAAGACATGCATTGTAGGCTGATTGGCATTTCCAAATTGTCCGCAGTGTGTGAATGGGTGTGCAGTTATGCCCTGTGATGGGTTGGTACCCAGTCCAAAGTGTCCCAGAGTTCCCTGGGATAGGCTCCAGGCTTCCCGTCAAGACCCTGTGTAGGATAAACGGTACAGAAAATGCTGGAAATTGATGGATTGAAAATGAACTTAATCTTTGCAAATTTCCAACAAACTAGATGGTGTACTGTTCCAGTTAAACCATCCTGTGTCTGCAGCTTTTTTTGTTCTCTCCCACAGGATCCCAGTACTGATACACACACATACACACACACATTAACGTTAGTACTAACACTTCTGTTTCCTTGTAGATGTAGATGACTGTCTGTCCAACCCATGTGAGAATGGAGGAACCTGCATCGATAAGGTGGACTCCTTCATTTGCTTGTGTTTGCCCAGCTACAGTGGAGACATGTGTGAGAAAGGTAAACAGAGCTGAATACACACACACACACACACACACACACACACATACACAAAACAATGCAGTCACACTTATAAGAAAGCGCCATGAAGGTTCTATTATACGTACCCAAATCAGAAAATGTGCATGTTTTCTTGGTTAACCGAATTCTTTTATCCATCTGCTTTATACACCAGCACGGTGTGTTTTTAGGACTGTACAATGCACAGATCTCATGGTAGTTGTAGGCAATTATGTACTTTGTGAACTATTGACACTCCTTGGTGGCTTGGCGTGTGCAATATGAAACAACCTTTCCTATCTCCTCAAGCGTAGTGAGACGAAATGCCAAAAAAAAAAGAAAAAAGGTTGCATTTAGAGATTAAAATTAATGTCAGTGTCAGTGCTTGTAATGAAAACTAAACAAAATGTTCCGTAATGGCCATCCAGCCATCCGTGGTCGGGAATCAAAGAGAGCAAAACTGGTCATGCTTTCTGGGTGGGAGGGATGTCATAGTCTCGCTCCCCTGTCAATCACAGCAACACTAGCCAGTCATGGGAAACTGTGTGCTCATGTATGCAGAATTGGGCAGATAGCACTTTCCTCCAAGTATGTTATGCGTTCCAGCGTACAAGAAGAGTACATACCTTTAGTGCATAGTGTAAGTAGGCGAGTTGGGATGCAGCATTACACTAGCCTGTGACGTAGCGTGAGGGTTGTTTCACGTGTCTCGGTAGAAGCACGTGTTAGCCTTAAAGCTATGATATACATATGATATGGTCGAAGAGAACTGGTAGGGGACCAAATTAGGGAAGAAAAATGGGGCAAAAAAATTAAATAATAAGAATAATAATAATAATAATAATAATAAGCGGCTAAGGGATGCACAAAACTGAAATAATCTTCAACAGTTTGATCATCTTTTTTGATTGAACAGTAAATTCCAGTTGAACTATTTAGTGATTTTGTAAAGAAATTATTAGAAATATTTCATAGAAATTATTAGAAATTTTTATTTTATTATGGATTTTTTTTTTTATATATCTCAGTGCTAATTTAATTAAAAAAAAAGTTTGACCCCCTTTATATTTAGGGGGTCAAGCACAAAAGGTGCATAGGTTATATTTTTATTTATTCTACCTTTTCTTATTATTATTCATCTTCTTCTACTACTTCTTCTTTTGGCTAGGGTGTCTATGGAAGCCCATAGAACCGTCTGGTGAAAAGTTGTGAAATTTGGCACACTGATTGGGGAGGGGCTAAGGAACATTCGGACCAAATTTGGGCTCAGTGCTGCCAACGCTGTAGATCCACCATCGTGTCAAATTTGGGCCTAATTTGGAAGTACATTTATGGTCATAACTGTGTGTCCAAAATGTAAAAGCCAGGCTTCCCTAAGATACTTTATCCAGGCGTCCCTGGATCTAAGTAATTTACTGTAGATGCTTTGAAATTGTAAGAAGAAAAAAAAATTCAGGTCCGAATATTAGCAATCACGACCATAGGTCAAAGTAGCAACAGACAACACCACAGGTCACAACAGTAGTGCTGCCCATTTGTTCATCTAGACCTTTCCTCCTACAGTCAGAGAATTCCACCAAAACGCACACATCACGAGTGAAACTACAAATCACTCTTGAATCCCTTTTGCTTAAAGTTATGGATGGCTCTGCTTTACTGTGATTGCTTAGGCAACAATTGTCTGTTAACATGCAGCTCACCGAGTCTGGGAGCTTGGCCCCCGAAAATGCTCCTTGCAGCTTTAATGCACAGTGAAATCTCTCAGACTTGCCCATCAATATTCTAAGTCACAGTTAAAAGAATAATTTGAACATGTGTAAAAATAAAATGATTATTTTCCTCAAACGCAGCACACTCAGAAGTGTTTCATTTGGGCTAATGTTGTTTTGTGCACCTCTGGGCCACTGCACTTAACAGCACCTCGCATGAGTCAATAGGGTTGATGCACAGTAATGCATTATCCAGAATTTAATACCCTTTCTCTGCATTATGAAAACATTTCTGGGATAGTATTAATCTGAAAAGCTCGCTAGGGTCGTGGCTGTTACAGGCCTGGCTGACTCTGTGGTCTGCATGACATTCATCTCCACTCCCCGCAGCCCACACCGCCATTAATCTCAACAGCTTTACACTCTCAGAACCATTCACCCCGTTCACCCTCGAGTCCTCCGGCTGCACATATACCCACATATACATATACATATACATGCACACACATACTAATGATGATTTATGAATTCTAATAATGCAGCTGCTGCAGCACGGGATAAAGCTGATATAACGATGATAACAGGAGAGAGTCGCCGCGGCTGTTTGATGGAGATCACATACAAGGGCGCGGTCTTATGATATTAAGTTTTACAGTCTCTATAAACTGCTCTCTGTAGTGATAAAGAAGATTATAATGTATTATACCACAACTCTGTTGAATTCTTGAATCTGATTGGTCAGAAGGTGTTTAGTAATGTTCTATAACGGCAGCTCAAATAGGTTTATTTTAATGGGCTCGTTCTAACACGTTAGCGTTTCTATAGTAACAACTCATTTACGGGGACTTGTACGTACATAAATGGATTAATATCGTGTGTAATCGTCGATATGGTGATGCCTTCGGTGAGCAAACAAAAGCTTTTTTGGAAGGAGTCTCCAGTGTCAGTGCTTTAAGTGTTCTGATGCAGGAAAGTCTTCAGGAAAGTTAGATTCAACGCAACTATAAATGGATAAAAAGTACAGGTCATGTGCCGTTATTCGATAATGTGGACGTAATTGGGACGTAATGACGTGTGCCGTTAATCACTCTATGTTCTACAACATGTAAAATGGGAACATGAAAAGGAGTATTCTAAAAGCAACTCATGTAAACACCTTAATCACAATACTGTCTTATTCAGAATAAAGTCAATAATTAGATTACTGCTGTCCATGTAAACGTAGTCACTGTTAACGTTGGCGAATTGCTGCAGTACGAGAGGAACGAAACACATCAGGACATCCTGTTATTGGAAAATAATCCACTTTAGGGTTGTAACAGTAACTCTCCTTCACATTGAGCGCTTTCACACCACCTCGTGTTTTATTCCTTCGCTTATTCCAGTAGCATTCTAGGTTTTTACTCTACAAATAGCCACTAAACAAATATTATTAAATAGTGACCTGGGAGTCCAGTGGTGTGAGTTAGCCTTGTGAGAGTCTCAAACTGCATCGGGGTGGTGAAGCAAAAATCACACTGGCTTCATTAGCATTCGCAGCGTGCCTTTGTACTGATAAGGTCTTAATTAGCACCCCGTGCACTTCTAATCGCAGGTCCTGTGTTGCACTAATATAGTGTGCACCAGAAACCAGCTAGCAGGGTGTTAGCGTTTGACGCACACATCCGCAGTATTCCTCTCTCTGTCACACGCACACACACAATTTCACACAAACATTTCATCCTGTTGTTACTCTGTTAAGGCATCGTGGTCTAACTCGGTTAAGGTGATTGATTAGAAAAAGGGCAGCAAAGTAAGCGGAATGTGAGGGAACTGCATTTTTGTCAATGGCAATCGTATTAGCCCTGTTGCGTGACTGATCTATGTCAGCACATTTATAAGTAGATTTATTGCGCGGACAATACAGAACTCGGATATTAAAAACGGTTCGAGAACATGGCTCGGGCTCGTTAAAAAGTTCCTGACTTGACTGAACAATTTTAGAATGCCCTTAGGTCAGTGACATTTGGAAAAAAAAGATTCAAATGCTCTATAAATCTATAGACACGACATCCTGGATCTTTCAGCACCAGGAAAATGGAATTGTGCTTTTTGTATTTGGCAAAACTCCAATATTCAATTCAATATAGCAGGTTTAGTTTTTTTGAGGGTTTTTTTTTTTTTTTTTTTTACAGTAGGCGTGAGGAAGAAACCTCGATAGGAAAAAGACACAAAAGGGAACTCTTCCGGTTGACACCGGATCGTTAGATTATAAATCATTAGAGTAAACAAGTGTAGAACAGTAAAGACAAATAGTACGAATGGTACGAATCTACAGTATGCGGAAGAGATTATCCACTGAAGCGAGGGCGAGATTTGGAATGAACTGTTTTGGGGAAGCGAAAATGTTGAGGGTTTTCACGTGGGACCATCCACAGCAGCAGAAGTTCAGAAGCTCCAGGCAGAAGTACAGCATCAGGATGAATCAGGCAGGACCGGAAGGCAAGACGAGTCCCAGCGGTAGAAATGATCTGGCATCAAGCAGCAGGAGCATCTAATGGTTCCAAATGTTCCAGTTGTATGCTTTGGGTAGTTTTTGGACTTTTGAACAGGATGATTGGTGTAACATGATTATTTTGTTTAAAGATTTTTTTTTTTTTCATTTAATACTGCGCTTCAGAAGCTACATAAGATATTTATATGCTTTTCCAGAAGACAAAATAACAACAGACTGTATGTAAATATCTGTTGTGTGAAATAGCTTATTCAGGGTTGTACTAAATAAAAAAGCAAAATGCCATTTTCATGAATCCTCTTGTGTGTGTGTTTTTTTTTTTAATGATGAACATTTAGCAGATTCTGCAAGCCGTATATAAACTTATGACCTCAACTGTAGAACATCATGCACACGAACACTGTATTAGAAAAACAATATTAGAATCATGATGTGAGAAGCAACACCGTGACATTTTCTGCTCAGGTTGAACAAACCATTTCCCCAGAAATTAGACCAACATAAAGATCTTTACAGCACCAATGCTTGAGAATATACAGAAATACTTATCTTTTCTTTTTATATGGGAGTCTGACTCTAGAAACGTGGTCAGTGTAGTGATAATGCTGTTACAATGTTGTTGTTGTTGTTGCATATTTTCATTAAAATGGTTTAAAAATGAAAAGTCGTTCACTTTCCCAAACATACAGATTACAGAGTAAAATACTGTTATTCTTGCCATTGAGATTGTTCTAGATTGTTCTAGCGGATCAAATCTGTTCTTGTTGTTGATCATGCAGTGGAACAACACTGTGTGCTCAACAACATTATCCTGTAGGGTAAACCTCTCTCTCTGTCTGTACCTCTGGGTTTGTCTCTCCGTAGACACTGAAGGTTGTGACCACGGCTGGAAGAAGTTCCACGGTCACTGCTACAAGCTCTTCACCCGCCGGCACACCTGGGAGGATGCTGAGAAGGACTGCAGAGAGCTCAGCGGCCATCTGACCAGCGTCACCTCCAGCATGGAGCAGGACTTCCTCAACGGTGAGTCAGTGCAGAAAGCATTCTATTTACTGCTGCTTTGGTTTAATGTATGAGTTTGTGATGCTGCCTTTAGTCTAGAGAAAAATAACAAATCGAATGTAACCTTTGAAGCTAGCATCCTTTTGGTTATAGCCTGCAGATTTTTTGGATTATTGCTGTGGTTAATGGTGGCTAACATGTTGATCGCCATCTGGCAGGACTGGGCCATGATAATGTGTGGATTGGGCTGAATGACAGAACAGTGGAGGAAGATTTCCAATGGACTGACAACGTGGACCTGGTGAGTGCTGCCTGAACGAGCTAGCGCTTTTAACTTTAGCAGAATTTATTCAGTAGAATTTGATTGAACCTGAACCATGCTCACAAGTCAGTCTGATCTCTCCTGAGTTATTCTGACCAGTTAGAGTGGGATCTTTCGTAACTCATTCTGATCTATTACAGGCTGATCTCCCTTGAGCCACTCTGACTTGTATTGAGCCACTTTGACCAATCAGACTCTGAGCTTATCTGACTTGCTTTGACCAATCAGACACTGATTTTTCCGTGCACATTCTAACCAATCAGACACTGATTTTTCCGTGCACATTCTAACCAATCAGACACTGATTTTTTGGTGCACATTCTAACCAATCAGACACTGATTTGTCCATGCACATTCTAACCAATCAGACACTGATTTTTCCGTGCACATTCTAACCAATCAGAGACTGATTTTTCCGTGCACATTCTAACCACCAATCAGACACTGATTTTTCCGTGCACATTCTAACCAATCAGACACTGATTTGTCCATGCACATTCTAACCAATCAGACACTGATTTGTCCATGCACATTCTAACCAATCAGAGACTGATTTGTCCATGTACATTCTAACCGATCAGACACTGATTTGTCCATGTACATTCTAACCGATCAGGCACTGATTTGTCCATGCACATTCTAACCAATCAGAGACTGATTTGTCCATGTACATTCTAACCGATCAGACACTGATTTGTCCATGCACATTCTAACCAATGAGAGTCTGATTTTTCCATGCACATTCTAACCGATCAGACACTGATTTGTCCATGCACATTCTAACCAATCAGAGTCTGATTTTTCCATGCACATTCTAAGCAATCAGAGTCTGATTGTTCCATGCACATTCTTATCAATCAGACTCTGATTTTTCCATGCCCACGCTGATCAGAGTCTAATTTTTCCATTCTCACTCTGAGCAGTGAGAGTCTAATTTGTCTATGCTCGCTCTCACTGTCACAGTTCCCCCCTTCATGTTGCAGTTCCCATGGCGATGAAAGCCAAGTACTTTGGTTTGTTTTGGTTTTTGAACTAGTCCTGTCTCTACCCCAGTCCTGTCACTGGTTTGTTACCTGCTTGTGTTCACCTGTTCTTCGTTAAATTCTTGATTAGTTTGTCTCGGTATACGATGGTGTACTAATGTATCACCGCGAAGTCTTGCCATGCATTATTATTACCTTAAGCCCAAGCTTGGGTTTCCTAGTTTTGTTGTTTTTGCCTTTTTCGATGCTAAATATAGCTTATCCTTGACATTACCTGCCTGTGTTTCTCACCTCTCCTATATGGACCTTGATTACAATTCCTAGATTCGCCCAAATAACTTGTAGCGAGTTTACTCACTTTCATCCTCTAAGTGACTTCTCTAAACTCTTTCCAGTCATGGTGTATTCTCTGACCAGTAGATGTCTGTGTCTCTCTGCTGTAACAGGTATACGAGAACTGGCGCGAGAACCAGCCGGATAATTTCTTTGCAGGTGGAGAAGATTGCGTAGTGATGATCTCTCGTGAGGACGGCAAGTGGAACGACGTGCCTTGTAACTACAACCTGCCCTACATCTGCAAGAAGGGCACAGGTGAGACACTGTCTGATCATGCTGAACTAGTTTCTTCTTAAAAGTTCCACTGGGATTGTACTGTGTATATTTGGAACAAACATTTTGGTGATCCATTATACCTCAAGTTTCCCTGTGCTCTTACTATAATACTGTTGTCAAATGCTTCACTCTTTCTTTTTTTTTTTCTTTCTCCAAACCTACTTTTATAACATAAGAGTTCAGTTGTTGTTTCATTAGACCAGAGCACATAGTTGTTGAGTGTAAACATAACCTCCTGTAAGGTTTAAAGTGTCAGAGATTTATAAAGCTCTGGAATTTACAACAGTTGATTTAAGTCGAGGTGTGACGAGTCGGTCAACTTGTGAGACTGTTGCAACAAAGTAGTGCTAGTGGATCGACTGGAATGTCTCGGTTTTGTTTTGGGGTTTGTTTTTTTTTCCCCGGTTAAATTCGACAAATAATTGATGAACGTGCGTTAAAATTTGCAGAAATGTATTATTTTTTAAGTTCGTCTTATTTAGGAAATTCATTTGAGTACTTTTTTTTTGCCATTTTTAAATCTTTTCTCCTTCACATTACTGATTGAATGAGTCAAATACAGTTTCGCCTGCTTTCGAACGAATAGTAACGAAGCCTGATAAAGCAAAGTGACTCTTGTTTCTTTGCTTTTGATGCTCCTTAAAGTCATTCGAAGACATGTGTCACGCCAGAAAACGCCAAGGAGCAACATTACGTTTGATAAATGTCAAATCCACAATTATGTCTTCTAACATAAGCGATGACCACATATTATTATTTTTTAAATCTGTTCATTGATAAACTAAATTCAATCAATATGTTGAGAATTCGTGAATGAATAAGATATTGTAAATAATGACCAGTGATCAGAATAGAGAATTTAACAGCACTAAGGTTTAAATATACGTATATATGTGTATATATGTGTATACACAGTGCATCCGGAAAATATTCACAGCGCTTCACTTCTTCCACATTTTGTTATGTTACAGCCTTATTCCAAAATGGATTAAATTCATTATTTGGATGAATTTAAAATATTCAAAATTCTACAAACAATACCCCATAATGACAATGTGAAAGAAGTTTGTTTGTTGGACATTTATTAAAAATAAAAAACAAAAAAGCACAAAGCACATATATGATATAAAATATTTGTCACTTAATTAACTTTAATTAAGCTTGTCAATTGGTTTAAAAAGCCAAAAAAAATGTATATACATGCAAATCTTATAACCACACGTGATTATAGTGAATTAAAGTATGTTCACACTATTTGTGCGTCTGTTTGTGTGTGTGTGTGTGTGTGTATTATCAGTGATGTGCGGCACTCCTCCTGCTGTAAGAAACACGTATCTGGTGGGTCGGAGGCGGGCGCACTACGACATCCACTCAGTGGTGCGTTACCAGTGTGAAGACGGCTTCTTCCAGAGACACGTCCCAACGGTGTGCTGCCGACCCAACGGCACCTGGGAGAGACCCAAGATCGTCTGCACCAAGTGTGAGTGCCACCAGCGTGTTTTACACAGTAAAGCCGAGCGGACACGACGTGATGGCGGACGTGTTTAAGCATGTACGGTCACGATCAGATCTCACATAGGAGGCGAATGTACGTTAGCAGTTTAGAGATGCTTCCATCTGGACAAAGGATGGTAAGGTTGCAAATATTTTCAAGTAGGTTTATTAATCATCAGTGATATACAGCAGGTCCGAGAAAACAGTGCAAAGCAGCGGAGGGAGAGCGCAATATAGCTAGGTTAATATTGTTTTAAGTTTCATTTCTCATTGATTGACATTTTGAGTAACACTTTACTTAAGGGTTAAAAGATATGTGCATGAGCACTTTATGACAACTGAGATACAACTTTAAATTACTTAAAAAGACAGTCCGTACAGGATTTCAGAGGGGTTTTTTTGTGATTGTTGCGGCCAAATTGTAATTTTGCAAGATTTTGGTGCTTTATTTTTTGCGGAAAACTACTCGAATTGGCGAAATCGCAGTCGCGTGAAATTCTTGTGCACGGTCTTTCGCAGTGATGTTTGTTGGTAAATGAGAACTTTTAGCTGTACTCATGTTCGACGCACGTGAATCGAAGAACGCACGTTATGATGATGTCACACGATGCGTCTCGGCCCAGATCTACGGAAAATCTGCGGTATTTTTTTTTCTAAATTGCGAACTCGTTCAAATATTGCATATTGAGATTCCTTGATTTTGCGTTCATTTCTGCCATCGCGAAAATCAGGAAATCCTGGAGGGACTTTAAAGATTCATTCCAACAGACTGCTTTGACAAACTGCTTTTTGTTGAGAAGACATTTTTTGGAAGGAGTCTCCTCTGTCAGTGCTTCGGAACAGTCAGTAATTTTTCCCACATGGGAAAGGCTTCGCACATCTCAGTTTCTTGCTAAAACGACAAGCTGTTTTTTGTTGTTGTTGTTATTGTTGTTTTGTTTTTGTTTTGTTTTTGTCCTCTCGCTCATATTAACGTCAAAAGAAAGGCTGGTGAGGGAACGAGCTTTGTTTAGAGCTCCTTAAACGATGTCAGGGACTAACTTGTTTCCGGAACGTTCCACAATGTTACATGTAACTGTAAATGAATAAAAAGTACAACTGTTCATTAATAAATCGAATTTGTTAGCCTTGTCATGGTGTAAGAGAAATGAAAAACACTTTAAGGCTGTGCTGTTCTAGCAAAATAATCCATTTATTTTCGTGAGCAGTAACTCAGCTTGGAGTCGGGCTGCATCGCACACACCACCCCGTCGTAGATTATTACCCTGAAACAACACGCGCTGCGGAGTTTTATTCCTTACATATAGATAACGTTAGGAACTGACAGCCATAATATTCAGTAATAAATATTTACTCTGAAATCTTGTCGATTCTTAGTGTAATATTTCCTGAGCAATTCCTTTTTGTTTGTTTGTTTGTTAATATTTCGTATAAACTGTAATCAGCAGATGAGTTATAAGTGTCATAAGCACTTTGAAATACCCTGAAATTCTATTCAGTTTCTACACAGTTACACGTTAACCTCATAATACTCACCACCTTCCTCTCTCTTTCTCTCTCTCTAACCTCTCTCGCCCACCCCAGCACGGAGGTCTCACCGTTACCGCCGGCAACATCACAGATATCACCACGAGCACCGGCGACATCGCAGACACGGCTCTGGCCACAGGGGGCGGGACTAGATCCACCGGTGTCCGCCCACAGGTCCCCGTGCGATATTACTTCCTTTGACGGAAGCGAGAGGGCCTTCAAGGACAGAAATGGTCATGCCTATTTTTTTCCGCCTCACTCGTTCTCTTTCCCTAGAGTCTTTCTCTTCTCGCAAAAGAATGTGTTTCGACTCATCCTTTCTCTGTGCGCGTTTTCCTCGCTTCGGATTCAGTTACGATGTTCATTTCCGTCTCGCTAAAAAAGGAAAATGACTTCTAATATACAACCTAGTTGTGGGTCTTTACTAAAGTTCTCAGATATGATGATCGCAGGTCATGTCCTCCTAATTAAAGTCATGACCCTTGTGTGTTTGAAGCAGGTTCATACCTTCCTAGGACGTTTGTTATAATTATTGTTGTAGGGGCAGGATGTTCTTCTAGGTCTTGCTGAGTATCTGTTTGATTAGAGTTCTGTATATCCACTTTATAGTGCAATAATAAATTCTTCAATGAATGTCGTCGAAAATTCCCAAAAACGACGCATTGTCATATCACTCTATCGGTGATGCCTGGATATATATTACAGTAAACAATAATCAGTCCTTGGTATGGCACAATGAATGCTTTTCTTTTAATTCATAATTTGTAACAAGAACCAATGTGTATAAGGTTACATAAGTATAAAGTTTAAAAAAAAAAAAAAGAAACGAAAAGCACCTCCATGAAGAACTCTGAGCATTACGATGTGTCAAAGATTCCTTACTCTTTTTTTTTTCACAACAGATGAAGGAGTGTTAGATTTCAGTCAAATTTCCAAACAAAAAAAAAAAAAAAGACAGAAAGGAACCGCTATTAATAAATGATTACAAGTTACTCTTCTGCAATCAGAGTATTTAGCACCCTTCCTTTCAACTGCGGTGTTAATTAAAAAGTCGTTAGCTTAAAAAAAAAAAAAAATGACGGTTCAGATTAGCACATTACATCTAATGAATATATCTTGGTGCATATTTTATAAAGTAGCACTTTGTTTTACTGTTAAAGGCGGATAATACCGCAACGTTGGTTTATTTGGCTGATACGAGAGATCGTCCTTTGAGTTATGTAGTTAAAAAGGTGCTAAGGTGCTGGAACCGAAAGCATTGTGCGAACGTCGTTTCTTTCCTAAAAAACAGTGAGACTACTAGATGATTAAAAAACGAGGATGTTAAAGTACGTGTTTAAATTGTGCTAGAGCTGAACTCTGACACAGTGTTACAACAAGGATGGATACAGTGGAGTCCAAAAGTCCGAGACCGCATTGAAAATCTGGGATTTTTATATCATTATTTATTTAAAATTGGAAGGTTTGACAATTTTGAAAGAAGTAAACATTTAATATCTTGAAGATTTAAGATGTAAGATTTTACACAATTTCTAATCCCCTATTTAAATGTAAGCAAGTGCGTGCTATTGACCATGTTAACTTCTTTGTACAAAAGGTCTGATTTTCCTCATGTCTAATCTCTTCTACTGAAGCACGTGTTCGGACGACACTCCGACAATGGATTTGATCTCAAAATGGATCGTAAGCTTGTGCACAAACTTGTGGAGTCCGTGCCGGCTCGAGTACACACTCGAGCCGTTAAAGCAAAAAGGCCCGTATCAAATACTGAGGAGCTCTAAGGAACTGTTCACTCGGGTTATTCTCAATAATACGTCATGAAAGTTGTTGGATTAAATTAGAAAAGAATGCAAACTAGAAGCATTGTCACTAGTGCTCGCAGACTTTCGGACCCCACTGTAAATCAACTAGCCGAGGCTAACGCTCCTGTCGGTATATAGAGAAAATAAGACTCAAATAATATCTTTTACATGTTTGTTTCCCTAGGTATTAATGCATGTAACCAGCTAACTAGCTCACCATACGTTATCACATTCTAGCCTGAGCATTTCACTTGCCTTGTGCACCAGCTACTGAATTTATGATTTGTCCACCACCTGTACAATGGGAAATTGTACTGTATATATTTATCTCAAATAGTCTTGATGAGGCAAAATCTTCTTTAGTTTTTGCACTGCGACTAGTGTAGCTAACAAGTAGTGGACGCTTATGGCCACTTGTGGTTTGCATGGGGTTTTTGACACTGTATGACCTTCTGACACCACCACCATTGCGGTAAATGTGGAGGTTGTCCTGACTATCGTGCAAATGATGGCGCAGGGGATCAATTTGCCCTATTTGACAAGGTAAAATGTAGGTTTGTGCCTATTTCGGGCATCGTATATGTCCTGTGAACTGATATCAAGAACACAAATGTCATTTTCAGCCGTTTTAAGCTATGACCAGAATCATGTCATAGATTTGGGGATGAGTGGAGGTATTGGGTTGAGTAATTCTGATTTTATATTGACAAAAAATCTTTACACATAAATGGTACTACTTGTCAATACACTATCATTCAGTGGTCATATACTCCTAGTACATGTACTCATACAAAATCTGCGCACTAATCTAAAATGTCTTGGCGGATTGTTTACATCTGAGGTAAGGCACGATTTTGTGCAGCTATGTTGAGACATTTCTTACTAATTCCCTGTTGTCTGATCTGACAGTATAGACGTGATGCAAACTAACATCCGAGGTACATCAAAAGCAGATTTTCCAGAGATGTGAGACAGATTTAGGTTAAAAGAAAGCTTTCTTAGAAAAGATGTCTTCTTATTTGATCATTGCAGCACGTGCTGAATCACAGGTGGCTCCTTATTTCCTCACATTGTATCAAATAATAGCTTCTCCACGTATGTCTGTGAACAACTTTTAAAAGTCGGGGATTTTCGGGGGTTGGTCTGTGTCTGTGCAGTGTGAACTGGGCTTCAGCTGAAACCAGTCTGGCCATTCTCCTCTGACCTCTCTCATTAACACGATGTTTGCGCCTACAGAATTTCCATTAGCTGGACTGGATGGGTTTTTGTTTTGTTTCTTTGCACCATTCTATGTAAACTCTACAGACCGTCGTACATGAAAATCCCAAGAGGTTAGCCGTTTCTGAAATACTCATAACAGTCCAAAAATTTTTCGATTTTTACATTTTAAATTCCGAGTGTAGTGGCACATTTCTCATCCCATCTTACGTGGTGCACCATATGCGTATTACTGAGCCATATGGGATTCAGGCAGTGTGTAATTGGAAGTGGAGGAGTGTGTGATTCCAGACCTTGTTAAAGCAGGAAGACCCAGTGTGAAAAGGCCATGCTTACTGCAACAAAAAAATGATAATAAAACATCGTAAATATTGGTGAATTTATAGAACGTTTCTTATTATGAGATTAATATAAGTAATTATAAGGTTATTGAAGGCATTTCTAGCCATATTTACTAATCAAGCTTGAAATTGTGGTACAATGGTACAATTCCGGCAGATAAATTTGCCTCTTTCTATAAATACGTGCTAGAAATCTGCCAATAGAATTAATTTATTTTATTTGTTTCTAGGCTTTCTTAATAATTACGAATTAGTAAATGAGACGTAATGTTATTCTAATCTCATAATAAGAAATATTAGGGGGTAAAATCTCTTTTTTTCACTTTTATATCTGTTTTTTTTTTCGTATGAGATTTTAATGGTTTGCTTTTAGCATGCACCAATTTGTACGAGTGTGTGTTGTGCGTAATTTTGGGGTTCATGCTAACCTGTGTGTGTATGGGTGCATAGTCAATTATTTGTTTGCGGGTTGTTTTTTGTTGTTTTGGTTTTTTTTGCTGTTCATCACCATTTATAGACCTGCATTAACCAATTCAGACCCACACATTATAACATTAGCATTCATCCAATAGTAACTTCATAATCTAACACATTGTGGATGTTCTGTTTCCAAGAATTTGTTCATAAACTCTACGTGTGACTTATTCTCGAAAATTAGCTTGTTGTCTTTTTACTTGGATTCTGTGTGTTTCTTTATAACATGTACATGTTAGACAAAAAGAGTCCGACGCATATTATAGCTGTTATTGGTCCATGTTGCGTTTTATTCCTCTGACTGACTTTTGGTTTGTACATCGTGATCTCTTATTGTACTTTCGTTTTAAAGATACTTTGTACCGACCTCAGAGCTCGCAATCTGAAAAAAAAAAAAACTCTCCCTAATGAACTGTGTGTAGGATTTCAGACAGATGTCTCAGTACCAACCGACGGAGGTTTCGTAATGATCGTTCAGCGAGCTTGCCTTCTGGAATTTTCCTTACATGCAGTAAATTCATTTAAAACAGGTTAAATTGGGAGATATTTCTGAATGTACTGCAGAGAACCTACGTGTGGATGGCGTGTGAGACGACGGGTTGGATTTGGTCTCTGAGATATTTAATGTGTCCACTGTTTGGTGTTCTTATGACTTCTCGTTGCTGTGTTTTGTTCTTTATTAAACTGGAAACAGACAAACAATAAAACTGATTGCCTCAGTACTACCACTGTTCATGAGACCTTCTTAATGGTTAACAAGTCAAATGCAAATGTTTTCACTCCTCAGGGTTTCTAGGAGAGAAAAATGTAAATGTACTACTCTTTAACAAATCCAAATAATAATAACAATACAGAGAAGAAGAAGAGGAAGATGAAAACATACAACTGAAATGGGGTGCCTATGGTGCTTGCTGCCTTTGGTGCTTGGCCCATTAAAGCTGGGCCTGATTTGAAGAAGGAAGTGTACGATATCCAGCAGAGTTCAAATAGTTATGTCAGAAAGAATTCAAAAGCTGCCCAGAGGATATTAAAAAAGGGTTGAAGGCAGTTAGATAGCAAATCGTGGTTGTGCATATTATTAGAGAATATTTATATCACATTCAGAAAATGATACTGATATATTTTGTATAAAACATAATCATGGCCATTTTTGTTATTATGTAATATTTGTAATTATGAAGGAACATTATAACACGAATTGTTTTCTTTATTGTACATTAAGGGTGCGCAAACTTTGTAAACACATCTAGTACTGAAAAATCAAAGCGTACTGAAAAATCAGCTACAGTGGTGCTTAAACGTTTGTGAGCCCTTTCGATTTTTCTATATAGCTGCTTAAATATGACTTAAAACATCATCGGATTTTCACACAGATCCTAAAAGTAGATAAGGAGAACCCAGTTAAACAAATGAGATAAAAAAAATATTATAGTTGGTCATTTATTTACTGAGGAAAATGATCCAATATTTCCTATCTGTGAGTGGTAGAAGTATGTGAACCTGTAGGATTAGCAGTTCATCTGAAGGTGAAGTTAGAGTCGGGTGCTTTCAATCACTTAAAGAACAGGGATCTATCAGAGTCTGATCTTCACAACACATTGTGGAAGTGTATCATGGCATGAACAAAGGAGATTTCTGAGGACCTCAGAAAAAGAGTTGTTGGAATCCACCAAACCACAATCAGACAGATTGTGTACAAATGGAGGAAATTCAAGATCATTGTTACCCTCCTCAGGAGTGGTCGACCAACAAAGATCACTCCAAGACCATGATGTGTAATAGTCCACGAGGTCGCAAAGGAACCCTGGGTAACTTCTAAGCAACTAAAGGCCTCTCTCACATTGGCTAATGTTAATGTTCATGAGTCCATGATCAGGAGAACACTGAACAACAATGGTGTGCATGGTAGGGTTGCAAGGAGAAAACTACTGCTCTCCAAAAAGAACATTGCTGCCCTTCTGCAGTTTGGAAAAATATTTTGTGGATGGATGAGACCAAAATAGAATTTTTGGTTTAAATGATAAGCATTCTGTTTGGAGAAAGGAAAACACTGCATTCCAGCATAAGAACCTTATCCCATGTGTGAAACATGGTGGTGGTAGTATCATGGTTTGGGTCTGTTTTGCTGCATCTGGGACAGGACGACTTGCCATCACTGATGGAACAATGAATTCTGAATTATCCCAGCGAACTCTAAAGGAAAATGTCAGGACATCTGTCCATGATCTGAATCTCAAGAGAAATTTTATCATGCAGCAAGACAACGACCCTAATCACATAAATCGTTCTACCAGAGAGTGTTTAAAGAAGAATAAAGTGAATGTTTTGGAATGGCCGAGTCAAAGTCCTGACCTTGATCCAATAGAAATGGTGTGGAGGGACCTGAAGCAAGCAGTTCATGTGAGGAAACCCACCAACATCCCAGAGTTGAAGCTGTTCTGTACTGAGGAACGGGCTAAAATTGATCAACAGTTACCGCAAACGTTTAGTTGCAGTTAAATGGTTCTCTTTATCTACTTTTAGGACTTGTGTAAAAATCTGATGAAGTTTTAGGTTATATTTATGCAGATATACGGAAAATTCTAAAGGCTTCACAAACTTTCACGCACCACTGTAGTACCATAAAATGGTTTAGTTCTGAAAATTCATCTAGTACTGTAACTCATATAGTACTGAAAATCATCTCAATGAAAAATCATCTAGTACTGGAAATTCAACTAGTACTGTAACTCATATAGTACTGAAAATCATCTCAATGAAAAATCATCTAGTACTGGAAATTCAACTAGTACTGAAAAATAATCAAGTACTGAAATATTATATAGTACTTAAAACTCATATAGTACTGAAAATCATCTCATAATGAAAAACCATCCAGTAATCTAGTATTTAAAAATCTTCTAGTACTGGCAATTCATCTAGTACTGAAAAATAATCTAGTACTGAAAAATCATGTAGTATTGAAAATCATCTAGTAATGAAAAATCATCTACATCTGAAAATCTACTAGATGAGGTCAGTCCTGGAAATACACCTGGCAAAAAAAAAAAAAAATCACTAGTACTTAAAAATAACCTAGTTCTGAACATCAGTCATGTTAATCAGAAGGTTTATCAGACTGTGATAGGATCGCCTGCGCTGTATGTGGGTTCAATATTACTGAAATGAAAAATATAGGAATGACTCAACAAACAGTAGGCTCATAACAAGCATGAGAGACAAGGATTCCATATGAGTTTATGTAGCATAAATAAATAAGTAGTTAGAGGAATAAGGGGAACATCAGGACGTCCTTTTCTCCACAGCCTGGTTTGACATGCTAAAGTGGTTTGCTGTTCAATACTCCTCCATTAGGCTTCGTCCCTTTGGAAGGACATCTCCCTGGATTTATTATGGGATGTCTGCACTCAGCTGTGGGACCTGGACCACTGGGTTCTGCAAACACACACACACACACACACACACACACACACACACGCCTCTTGTTTCTAAGAGACTATGTAGGTTAGAAAAAAAGGTTCAATCTAAAACTCTAAAGAGTTCCTCAGTTATCCCTCTGGGAGAACCTTGAAATATTCTATGTAGATCTGTACAACGGAGGGTTTTCCTGTCAAACAGTGCTGTAAGAAAAACCTCTTTAGGAAGTAAAGAACCCTTAACTAGACAAAGATGCCTTCAGGAATCCTTTTCACTAAGAGTGGAATGTACATGTTGCATCTATATCATGTTTCTGTTACTGTCTACGTGTCTTTGCAGGTTTTCTCTGGGTTCTCCGCTTTCCTCCCATTGGATTGGCTATGCTAAATCACCCCTTAGTGTGAATAACTATGGATTTGTGTGTGCATGGTGCACTGAGATGGACAGGCATCCCAGCCAGGGTGTATTCTGCTCCAGATCCACCGCAACTCTGACCAGGATAAAGTGGTCACTAAGATGAATGAATGAATGAATGAATGAATGAAATTACAACAACTCTTTACATAGGGTTTTATTTCTTGCCTCATTGGAATTTTGGCACATGATCTATTAATTCACACTGGTTTTTTTGTTTTGTTTTGTTTTTTTTTAAAAAGGTCAAGCTAGAACCATAAAAAAAAAAAAAAGGTTTTGTTTGTGCTTCTGGTGAAACCCTTAAATGTTCTGTGTAGAATCTTACAACAGAGTGTTTTGTTATCAGGAAGGCTCCCAATTATAACTTCTTCAGGAAGCAAAGAGCCACTAGCTATCCCTGAAGAACCCTTTGAATCGTACAGTATGTCTAGTGAATGACACACACACACACACACACATTACAGACCCCATTTTCCCCACACAGCCTCCTAGGACTTCTGCCATTAATACAAAACGAATAGTTTCACCACTGAGGCCTGACGTTGACTGAGTTGAACTGTCATTTACGCTGTTTACTGTGAGCAGATTTTCTCCCAGCTTGGGCCGTCCTCCCCTGACTGCTGCCTTCACACACGCTCCACCTGCTCGCTCAGCCTCATTCTCCCCTCATTGGCTAATGGGCTGGAAAGCGCCCGTGTCACCTCTCATGAGCCGAGTGCAGAGCCAAGCTGTTTTCCTGCAGGCTGCTGCTTGCTGGGGCGATCAGGCCCAGCTGCTTATTCTCTCATGCAGAATGCAGACTTTGTCATTCTAACAACTTCACCTTCACTAGGAGTCAAATCCGACCTATGATGTGCATGTTTATGCACCGATGAGCACATACAGAACAGTATGTGTTAGAGATTTTTCTTTTCCGATACCTGTTTTTTTTTTTTACTACTACTACTAAGTGACCGGCATCAGACAGAAGCATAGAAATCAGCTGAATTAGAACAGGAAACTAAGCATGAAGATGACTGATAATATTACACTTCAATCTTGGAATGATGCATAAAGACATGCTGGAGTATGGACATAGCATTAGTTATAGCTATAAAGCAAATAGACAAAATTTTCACCTATTCCTGCCAAATGATTAACTGGAGGCCATGTAGTGGTATGACATTCCCACAACATTTTAATCTCTTTTTACCAGAGACAAAACTAATAATAATAATAATAATTTCCACCTGTTTTGGGGGGTGCCTGTATTCAGCATTGAATTTATTTCTGATGCCACGCTCCACAGTTGTGCTTAATGGCTCATATGAAAGTAGACACTGAGTTTTTCAAAAGTGTTTCTTTTTTATACCTTACCGTACCTACTAGGTTTAAATGTTATAATTTTATTGTGGGAGTTGTATACAGTGTTTTACTTTCACAAAAGTGTTTTATCTCTGTACTAATGTTATTGTGGAAAGGTGTGAATTGTTCGCCCAGCAAGGGGCTCACACCCGCCCCCTTTCCCACCACCCTGGTCACCAGCAGCTAAACACAGAGTCATGATACCCTACACACAGAAACCCAACAGTGTCCTGACTAATCGTCCAACTGACTTGCAGCAATAATAAAGTTATAAAGGAATATTTCATTTGTTTATACTGATTGAAAATGTCCAATAAGTCGATTTTCATTCCGCTGGCGTAATAGAATACCAGTGTACCGTGAGAGAGGGTTATGTTGTGTTCTCAAGTCACATAGTTTGTAGCTACAACTTTGTGCTTCACATGGCCACAATATAATAGTCCATGGCTACAGGATATTTAGCTTGTCACCTCCAAATATTACCTCGTGGCCACTCCTTATTAAAAATTATCCTCCAGATCACCTTAGCAGCTTTAAGGTCTAATCATCTGACCATATTTAAATGACCATACTTAAACTTAAACAAAAGATGGATGGATGGATGGATGGAGAGATTTGTCATGCATGATTTGTTACCGAATCGGATCAGATTTGTTCTTTTCTCCTCCGATGTCCAATATAATTTTCTCTTTAAATTCTGATTAATTATTAATTTCCAAGGAAAAAAGCACTTTTTACTGCTTACATTTTTATTTAGACCATCAAAGAAGTCATTACAAATCTTAAAGTTCTCTTCTTCTCTCATTTAGCCAACGATTGTACACATTTTATTTACATTTCAGTTTAGCATCCAATCCAAATTCATCAGTGCAGAAAATACTATCCAGGACTATACATGCCAATCCGTCATCTGTGGTGACCTTACTCAGCCTACCCTGGCCCTACATCAGTAAAATGTTCAATATGCTGGAGTAAGACTCATATAAAAGACTCAGGGGAAGAGTGCTTGGGTGGCTGTGGCTCAGGTGGTAGAACGGGTTGTCCACTAATCGTAGGGTTGGCGGTTCAATTCCCCTTGACTCCACATGCCAAAGTGTCCTTGGGCGAGACACTGAACCCCAAGTTGCTCCCAATGGCAAGCTAGCACCTTGCATGGCAGCTCTGCTACCATTGGTGTGTGTTGCGTGGGTGAATGAGAAACAGTAGCTGCGTTTACATGGACAACAATAATCCACTCTTAATCCGATTAAGACCATACTCTAATTAAGAAACTACCATGTAAACAGCAATTTTTACTTACCTTAATCTAATTAAGGTCATAATCGAAGTAAGCAATAATCGAATTAAGACAGGTGGAGTATTCCTGTTTTAGTCGCAGTATGGACGTGTAGTAGTGACATGTAAACACCTTAATCACATTATGAATGTCGTGTGAGAGTTTTCACCGCATTTTGCGACAGGACACGATCACACACGGCAGTTTTACGTTTTACGGCGAACGAGAGAGTTCGGCTGTGTCCCAAATCGCATACTTTCCTACTATAGGTCTGTAGTGGGGAAAAATACATGTATCTCGGCTACTATATAGACGGTAACAACGCGATTTGGGACACACCCACCGCCTCAAGCAGTTGTCTATTAGCACGTATAGCATGACAAATAATCAACTGCACTTAAAGCGTTCGTAAATAAAATAAAATAAAAACACGCAAAACTGTATACGGTACCATAACGAAGATGAACTGTATGTTGATACGTGAAATTCTGAAGGGACGTCGGACGGCGTGGCGCGGCGACGTAATGACGCGGGCTGTTAATCTAATTATGTTCTAAAACATGTAAAACGGGAACATGACAGGAGTATTCTAATAGCAATTCATGTAAACACCTTAATCACATTATTACCTTACTCAGATTAAGGTCAATAATTAGATTACTGCTGTCCATGTAAACGTAGTCAGTGTAAAGTGCTTTGTAGAATCGCTAAGGTTAAAAAGGTGCTATATAAGTGCAGACTATTTACTTAAAAGGCATTAACTGCCCATATTTAACTACAGTGTATTGTAGTTTTGTTTGAATATGAAACAATATAGATTCATTAAAAATAAATCAGAATGTAAACCATTATACTTTCAAATACGTTATTTGAACCAGTTAAAATGTTTCATGTAGATAATTTCGACCAATTAACATCATTCTACACGTAGATCCCGCCTTGATTGACAGGTGACAGTGGGAGAGTTTTTTTACTGCGCAGACGCACACACAGCCAAAGCGTGGAGAGAAAAGGACACAGAAAAAATAGAAAAAGCCTAAATTATAAATTATATATTATAATTAACTGTTTGAAAGAGTGAAACTAAAGGTCAAAACAGTACTGCTGCCAGTTGGAGTGCTGATGAACTTCAGTGTGTAGTTTTATCCAACGTGAAGCTTGGTGAGTTAAGTTTAGAGTTAAATAAGTGCTGAGTGCTATGCTAAGCTAATACAGCTACGACGCAGCATGTTACATTACTTGGATATTTTCTTCTCTTTCATTTAGCCATGTAAATAATGTGTCAATTCGAATTTAATTCCAAAAGTGTTTTGAGTCACATTACTTCTGAGTTATTAAATTGTTAAATTGCATTGTATAAATGTGAGCTATATTCAGTTATGTCAAGTGTTAGTTGTTAACGTGTTTCAATGCACGTAGCTTTTGCTCCATTTTGTTTGAGTTGTGTAAAAATCAGACAGATGTTCAATACAAAAGGTATTTTATACTGGCTGTAATTTATCACTTAAAATACTTAAACTGTGGTGTGTAATATGTATAGGTTTTGTACATAGATTTCATTTTGTTTTATTCTGACATTGTTTATACCGGTCAGGTTTTTTTTTATTCCATGGGAAGAAGCTTGCAAAAAATTTTCAACAGTTTGATGGCGAGCCACCCAACCAGAACCACTGTGTCTTGAAGGACGGTATTTTTTTATTTTATAATATTTTGGTTTTTCTGCAAAGGACTACAACTGAAAATACTCTAGAGGAGTGCCTTTCATTCAGAGTAAAAGAAATTGCAGAGACATTGAAAAAGACATTTTAATTCTGGATGTGATTTTATTTGATTTAAGTTTTGTTATATTCCGTGTATGTATATATTTTATCTTAGACTTAACTTAGAGGGTGCACCCTAGGGCAGTGGTTTTCAAAGTGGGGGCTGCGGCCCCCTTGGGGGCCACCAGGGGGCGCCTGGGGGGCCTCAACAATTTGGTGTGAAAAATAAATAAATGTATGTTTTCTCTTTCTCACTCTCAGACAACCACACACACACACACAATCAATTCCTAATGTAATGTAATGTAAAGATGTAAGATGTAATTATTAATTAAAAATGGGGGGGGGGGTATATTCAGAAGTCTGTATTTTTAATGTGTTTTAAAGACATCTTGCAAAAGGGGGGCCTCGGTCAAATTTTAACGCCATTTGGGGGGCCTTGCCCTGGAAAAGTGTGGGAACCCCTGCCCTAGGGTATTATATATGTATTGTACATGTTTAATTTCACTCACTCTAAATTGTATATAAATCATTCTATATTTACTTTATGAGTTGTGCTGTCACTGTTATTGTTTCAATCCACTACCTCCTATGTACCCTTTAGTCTTCTGATATCTGGTCTACGTATCATATATATATAGTACATATTTAATATATGCTACAAATAGGCTAGGCAGCAAGTCAAATTCAAGCTAATGGTAAATATCGGTTATTTACAAGATGTTTTTCTTGTGATTAATTCAGTAGTAAACTATGTCGCCTTAGTCCAAAGCACTTACAAGGACTGAATGATGTTTTCGGGCAAAACAGTGTAGTTCCTTTCAAACAAAACACATCATCTAACAGATTTAGATGTGTAATAAAAGTTACTTTTCCCATAAAAACATGACATTACTTAATTTCATCAATTAAAAACATTTACTTTTGACTTTTTAATATGTAATTACTTTACATTTTGAGTGTAACTCAAGTGTTTATTTATTTATTTATTTATTTATTTATTTTTGGAGTTTGACACATTATCTGAACTTTCACTTAAGCATATTTGGTCAGTACTTTGTCCTCCCATGTTAGTTTTTCACATCCACAGGATAGCATGTGGTCTTATCTCATCACATGATCACACATTGGTCAGGCATGCACAGTTTTAGGGCAAAACATGCTGAAATGCGCTTCTGCTTTTTTTCACTTGTGACTCTGTGAATTGGATGTTATGATGGGATTCTGTCATGGAGTCCTGTCCCATGGAGTTATATTTTCCACGTTATTTTAACACACTGTGCTCTATTAGCCTATCCATTGGCTCCAGAAAACCTTTTCAGCTCCATGGAGTGTATAAGATGAGGTTTTAAGTCAAACCCTGTGCACCAGGACTTCCCTGCAATAATATCATTTACTTCTGACCCTGAAGCCAAAGGATATTTCTCACAGCAACAGAAAGAGTTTTACAGACTGCCATCAGGCCTAATCTCCCATATAGCTCTGAGAGTGTCATGACCTTCTGTCCTGCAGTCGTCCTGCCGTATCTCAGTCCAATTTCTACGTCTTTTCCCCTCGGCTGAGAGGGAACCATTCATCTCGAACCCCTCCAGCCACAGATAAATGAGTCTGAATTGAAAGCCTTTTGTGATTTAATGGTGTTGAATTTACTCAAGTCGCCAGCCCCTTTGTTGCCTTTATTTCATTTGCTGCTCAGGAGAACACACAATTTTTCAGTGGCTTGAAAAGGCAATTTTCACATTCACCACTCCAGCTGTGGCATTGTAGGGGAAGAGTATTTTAGTCACAGCACATCGCGACACAAAAAAACTCATCTCACTACACACAGTGATTATACAGTACATGCAATAGCTTCTTTGTGTCTCTCTGCCTAAGATACTTATACAGTTAACCTTTCTTTTGGTCTAGATTTATTAATTTTCAACTTGTGTTCTCCTGTTTTCCATTTCCTTAATTATTCTGTTCATCATGTAATGCAAATTTCAATCTTACTTTCTCTTATTATGGTTGCATAATCTCTAATTACATATTGTTCTTATATAAGGTGTAGCCTATATCATATAGAAATGGTTTGAAACCATAGATATATATACAGTATCACACAAAAGTGAGTACACCCCTCAAATTTTTGTAAATATTTGATTATATCTTTTCATGTGACAACACTGAAGAAATGACACTTGCTACAATATAAAGTAGTGAGTGTACAGCTTGTGTAACAGTGTAAATTTGCTGTCCCCTCAAAATAACTCAACACACAGCCATTAATGTCTAAACCGCTGGCAACAAAAGTGAGTACACCCCTAAGTGAAAATGTCCAAATTGGGCCCAATTAGCCATTTTCGCTCTCCGGTGTCATGTGACTTGTTAGTGTTATAAGGTCTCAGGTGTGAATGGGGAGCAGGTGTGTTAAATTTGGTCATATCGCTCTCACTCTCCCTCATACTGATCACTGGAAGTTCAACATGGCACCTCATGGCAAAGAACTCTCTGAGGATCTGAATAAAAGAATTGTTGCTCTACATAAAGATGGCCTAGGCTATAAGAAGATTGCCAAGACCCTGACACTGAGCTGCAGCACCGTGGCCAAGCCCATACAGCGGTTTAACAGGACCGGTTACACTCAGAACAGGCCTCGCCATGGTCGACCAAAGAAGTTGAGTGCACGTGCTCAGCGTCATATCCAGAGGTTGTCTTTGGGAAATAGACGTATGAGTGCTGCCAGCATTGCTGCAGAGGTTGAAGGGGTGGGGGGTCAGCCTGTCAGTGCTCAGACCATATGCCACACACTGCATCAAATTGGTCTGCATGGCTGTCGTCCCAGAAGGAAGCCTCTTCTAAAGATGATGCACAAGAAAGCCCGCAAACAGTTTGCTGAAGACAAGCAGACTAAGGACATGGATTACTGGAACCATGTCCTGTGGTCTGATGAGACCAAGATAAACTTATTTGGTTCAGATGGTGTCAAGCGTGTGTTGCAGCAACCAGGTGAGGAGTACAAAGACAAGTGTGTCTTGCCTACAGTCAGGCATGGTGGTGGGAGTGTTATGGTCTGGGGCTGCATGAGTGCTGCCAGCACTGGGGAGCTACAGTTCATTGAGGGAACCATGAATGCCAACATGTACTGTGACATACTGAAGCAGAGCATGATCCCCCTCCCTTTGGAGACTGGGCCGCAGGGCAGTATTCCAGCATGATAATGACCCCAAACACACCTCCAAGATGACCACTGCCTTACTAAAGAAGCTGAGGGTGAAGGTGATGGACTGGCCAAGCATGTCTCCAGATCTAAACCCTATTGAGCATCTGTGGGGCATCCTCAAACGGAAGGTGGAGGAGCACAAGGTCTCGAACATCCACCAGCTCCGTGATGTCATCATGGAGGAGTGGAAGAGGACTCCAGTGGCAACCTGTGAAGCTCTGGTGAACTCCATGCCCATGAGGGTTAAGGCAGTGCTGGAAAATAATGGTGGCCACACAAAATATTGACACTTTGGGCCAAATTTGGACATTTTCACTTAGGGGTGTACTCACTTTTGTTGCCAGCGGTTTATACATTAATGGCTGTGTGTTGAGTTATTTTGAGGGGACCGCAAATTTACACTGTTACACAAGCTGTACACTCACTACTTTACATTGCAGCAAAGTGTCATTTCTTCAGTGTTGTCACATGAAAAGATATAATCAAATATTTACAAAAATATGAGGGGTGTACTCACTTTTGTGAGATACTATATATATATATATATATATATATATATATATATATATATATATATATATATATATATATATATAACTTCAGTTGTGCATTTTTATCTGCGTCCTGGACTCCCTCATGCCTCCCTCAAAAGTTAGTTTTCATTACATGGATTACCCACATCATGTGTGTGATTTGGTCTTAATGACATGCAAGTCCTCTGTACTAATCCCTTTTAGTGCTACAATCTTTTGTAAATTATTCTGACTCAGGATTATTATCATATAAAGCTATTTTATAGCGTTTCTCATTAACAGGCCAGCTAGGAGCTATTTAAGGGTCTTTTTTTTTTAATAGTGGTGGCCTGGCTGGTACAAAATGTTCTCTGGCTTAATTCTTTGCCTGGGTTTGAAGCCTGGCTTTGAATCGTTTCATTATGTCACTTCTTTTCATCACATGGTTGTACTTTAAAAGAAAAGACATTTGACTTTCTCAGTGAGAGCTCAGCCTATTATCTTTAAATATAGTCACTTTTGCAGACGGACACAAAGTAATGTGGAAAAAGGAGCAGCAGAAATAATGACATGGCTCTAGATGTTATTATCCTCAGCGACAGAAAGATCTGGAATCGCGCCCACATATAGATGGACAGGGCTTATACCGTGTTGTCCCATACTAAAAGCAATATATCACTGGCATAATTTGGGCTGAGACGTGATTTCAGATTCCACGTTTTAGTGTTTCCCCACACCTCTACGTCTAAAACTCATCTCAAGAAACGGCTCATCTGAGAAACAAAGCCAAAATAAGGAATATGCTAACCTACATGACGCTGAGAAAATATTGCAGGCTTTCACAACGGCTCGATTGGACTATTGTAATGTGTTGCTGGCTGGCTGCCCTGTTGCCTCTCTAATTCTCAGCTTGTTCAGAATGCAGCAGCTTGTGTCCTTACCAGGAAATGAGCACTTTATTCTAGTCTTATTCAAGCTACATCAGCTGCCTATTAAGTGCCATGATTTTTTGACTAAAATGTCCTGCTCATGATGCTTACATTTTTCCGTATATACTTATTTAATAAATATTTGATTTTATTATTTTATGGTTTTATATATTTTATACAAGAAATATATAAGGAAAAAAGTATAAAGAAAAAAGATGATGATGATGATGATTATTATTGTAATAGGAGTGCAGGAAGGGTACTCAAGAAAAAGGGACACACTAATCCCCATAACTACATTTTTAAACACAACTGTGAGAAAAATTTGACACAATCTTAATCTGGGATACCGCTTTACTAATTAGCATGCTCTTGTTAATCCAGTCTACCTTGGCCAATTACATCTCAGCCTGCGTTGCCAAAGTAACCTCCCACACCATAGGGTGCCACTTTGATAATACAATGGGGAGGGGAGGGGAGGGGGCGCATTTTTCTTTCTTTTACTGTAACTCAGCAAATATGTGGCTTTTGATATTGTAATGAAGCGATCTGAAACACATCTTATTACTGAATGACTGGGGTTGTCCTCCAATTCAACCAAATCTGACTGGAGTATTCATAATAATAAAATATGCTTTCTTAGGGGTTGTTGAAATCAATACTTGTTTAATTATGACATTATACAAAACTCTTAATAGATCATCTCTCCGTTCATACTATTCTAAGGAATACATATAAAGGGTTAATTAAGGTTAAGGGTTTTGGGTTGTTTTTTTTTTTTTTTTTGCTCAATAAATAACCCTCACATTAAAGGTTTATTTACTATGTATTTATTCAGAACAAGATGTATTGCAGCAGTGGCACATGACCATTGATTTTATTGGGGCAGGACAACAATAATAAATATATAGCCTGAAACAAAAATTAAGGCAAGAAAGCTATGAGAGTTGGGTTAAACTATAGCCTAGTGCATTGTTAGAGTAAACCAGTAATAGGCAGTTGAGAGATGACAACATACACTCATCCATGATACAGTCTAGCAGCTCGTCTTGAGCGGATTTAGACATACAGTTGTTCAAAAGTTGTTTAGTTGTTCCCCATCGCCATGTGCAAGACACACATAAGAGAGTGTCATCGTTTCATGTTTTCAGCAACATTTCCAGCCAACAAAACCATACAAAACTCCTGAAACTAGCCCAAAAAATCCTGGCACTGGAAAAGAAGTTTTTTTTTCTTTTTCACAGTCTTTGCATGGAAAATGAAGTAACCGTGGTGCGCAGGAATTTCTGATATATAGATATATATTATCCAGTCCATAATAATGGTAAATGGTCTGCACTTATATAGCGCTTATAACCTTAGCAGGCGCTAGCATCGGGAGCAACTTAGGGTTCAGCGTATTGCGCAAGGACACTTCGGCACGTGGAGTCACGCGGGCCGGGAATCAAACAGCCAACCCTACGATTAATGGACAACCCGCTCTACCACCTGAGCCGCAACCAGAGCCCCTTTCCCTTTACAAAATATTCACACCGTCTGCACTCGTACACTTTGCCTTTGTTTGCAGAAATGTATTAGATTTTTGATTATTTGTTATAAAAGAAAATACTGGCAGTTGCAGAGTATTGGGGGGGGGGTGGGTTGGGGTGACGACTGTGACCCTAGTAACCCTGTCATTAACTGTTCATTAAATGGACATTTAGGTTATCTTATGCACAACAGTCTACTGTATATAACAAGGTTTTAATATAATGTTTATTGAGAATGATTACAACTAATAATGCAATTAGTCCTCATTTTTACATAACAGATGTCTAGTTATGTAACAAGTGTCCAATTTGAGCTTTATTAAACAAATAACAATGACCGTCATTAACCGGTTATATGTGTTCCTTAAAATAAAGCGTTCACTATTAGTCACTATGTTTGCCGCAGATCACAAACAGAGAACCGTAACGGTTTCTGATTAAAAGCTTTGTTGCGAAAACCCTTAGTCATTCCCCAGTTATCTTTGTGAAACAGTGGGGTCAGAGTTCACTAGGGCAGGTGTACTGAAGGATAACTGAAACTCTACGGCTTGCATGATGTCATTTATAAAGCGTAGTGCCAAGAGGTATGGGTTTGGCCGGATGAGCAAAATGAGCTGGCATACATGTAAAGAAAATCTAATCAATAAAACCTCATACATATTACAGTGTCTTTTGCAACCTGCACCTCCCTTCCTCCCTCCCTGAGTATAATAAACAGTGCATTTCACAAGACTTTAGATTCATATCAGGCAACATGCACTCAATAACAGCTGCTGGTGTGCTTTTTTTTTTTTTTTTTTTTTTTTTTTTTTAAAAAAAAAAGGTTCTGATTTGTTTCTTCTTCTTTCTTTTTTTTTTATTACTAAAGATCAGTTTCATCCTCATATAAATCCTCCAAAACAAAAACAAGCAACCGTGATAAAAAAAATTAAAAAAATCCTAACAAAGATAATTAGAAAGAAAACTGTCTAGAGATAACAAAACACTTTGGGAGAAGACAATTACATTCTTGTACATCACAATGGCTCATTAGGAACGGAGGATTTAAGCATTAGATCTTTGCAGATTCCTTTGCAGATAAACACTGCTTTGAAATCACGCCTGAAAGACTCACAGTATGAAGTAATTCCACACTCTGTGTTGCGTTGGCAGAAATGTATGTGTCAGAGTCCAGAGTTGCTGTCTGGATTGCATCAAATGACTAATTCTTCGAGTAGAGATAAGCTCGAGAACAGTGGAGCTGATTTTAATCCACACAGCAGAGACAAGGGTCATTCAGGAATGGAGAAGAGTTGAAGTCCACCATTGGAAGCTTCAGATTCCAGACACAATCAGGAGTCTCATTTCCCGTCTCACATACGTGTTTAAGTTTGTAGATTCGTAAGACCGTTGCTTCGCTCGGGTTTTATGCATCTACTTGTGCTTTTTGTCGTTGTCTGTTTGTCCCGGAGGCACCGGCTTCATGAAGAAGGCTGGGTCTATGTAGCAGCGTGCAGCCAGCAGGACAGGAACAGCCAAATACACAAGGTTGAGGCTCATGACTAGCCTCCACTCCTCTTTAGGGATGCGATAGGTGAAGGGTGTCCGCGAGTGCACGGACGCACCGATGTACGTCCACTGCATCTGCAGGGGCAGACCCAAACGTGACATATTTAATCATTGTATTCGCAGATATACTGAATATTAAACAATCTTGGTTTTAATATTTTAGTTATCTTTTAGCACATCTGGTATCACAGCACATGGGCTTTTGGGAATACCTCCAGTAAAAAATCAAAAATCGTTTATTTGCTCATGCTTTACTCTGCCTTTATCTCCAAGATGTACATTTTTAAAAAGCAATGTTCACCCAATTCCTACCTCTATCACATAACAGTTGCCAGTGAGTGATGCCAGACATCACATCTTTTCAAACTTGCTGCTCAGGTAATATTATAGTGCAGCTGAATACACTCGGTGGAGAGTGATAACAAATCCCTATTTTGTATCTGTAAACTAACAGATGATCTGATAGACAGTGGAGAGAAGGAAGCCATGCTTCCCACCATTCAGTGCCAATCTCTTAAACTTCTGTGCACGGATGTGGAATTGGCAAAAAACATAGCCAATGCTTAAGCCATTATTATTACATTAATGTTATTATTAATAGCGGCTGGCATGGATGAGCATCAAAACACATGATACTTATTTACCTGAGCTATAGCTCCTGCGAGGAATAAAGTCCAGTCCATCATCCAAGTGCATCCCGGAACAGTCAGCCCATAGACTAACAGCGTCAGCAGGGGCAAAGCATAGAAGAGGAACACCAACATCTACGATGGGACAGAACATTCACATTCATCTAAAACAGCTTCTTGTTGGCTGAAATACAGCCAACAGTTGTGTTTTGAATGGTCTAAAATGTTGAGCAAACAGGGCTTTAGCTTCAGCAGTAGTCCTCTTAGATCCTGACCTATTATGAGAATATGTTTTTGATGGAGATTACAATGTACTCTAGAGAATGGCGTCTACCAAATGCTGTAGAAGTAAATGTAAATCGGCTCATTAATAAATATCCTATAATAAATATCAAAATGTTGACCAGCACATACCATGACCTTAGGGAAGGCCACACTGTCCTTCATGTAGGGCTCATACTGGTAAATGTAGGTGAAACACACATCCAGCGTGCACTCGAGAACAACCTGTAGGACATTCCACAACACCGGATCAGCTACAGCTTCACTTAATGAAGGCATTAAAGGCATATTTAACCCTAAAGCCAAAACAGATTCAATAATAAGAGCGTCTGACTAAAATATAGATGATAATGACTTCCTTGTCCAAAACAAGAAAGGAAGAAAGATAGAGAGAAAGAAATGAAGGAAGGAAGGAAAGAAGGAATAAAAAAACGAGAAAAATACGCACAAATCCTCTGAATACAGTGAAGGCCATGGCTCCAAGCACAATGAGTGTGAGCAGGAGGTCTTTGGGGCGAGACAAAAGTCTTTTCTTTTGCTCTTCTGCAATCTACAGAAACATACGAACACCTTTAAACACACATGCTCCCTATACATTATATACTATACACTATATGCTATACAGTATACACTATAAACTTTACACCACACACTGTACTCTATACACAATATACTATACAGTATACACTATACACTGAACACTATACAGTATACACTATATACTATACACCACACACTATACTCTATACACTACATACTATACTCTATACACTATGCAATGTATACGCTATACACTATATACTATACACTGCACACTATACAGTATACACTATATACTATACACTGCACTCTATACACTATACAGTATACACTATATACTATACACTGCACTCTATACACTATACAGTATACACTATATACTATACACTGCACTCTATACTCTATACACTATACAGTATACACTATATACTATACACTGCACTCTATTCTCTATACAGTATACACTATATACTATACACTGCACACTATACTCTATACACTATACAGTATACACTATATACTATACACTGCACACTATACTCTATACACTATATACTATACACTACACACTAAATGCTATACAGTATACACTATGTACTATACACTATACAGTATACACTATATGCTATACAGTATATACTATGCACTACACACTATACGCTATACAGTATACACTACACACTATACAGTATACACTATATACTATACACTGCACTCTATACTCTATACACTATACAGTATACACTATATACTATACACTGCACACTATACAGTATACACTATATACTATACACTGCACACTATACTCTATACACTATATACTATACACTACACACTAAATGCTATACAGTATACACTATGTACTATACACTACACAGTATACAGTATACACTATATGCTATACAGTATATACTATGCACTACACACTATACACTATACAGTATACACTACACACTATACAGTATACACTATATGCTATACACTACACAGTATGCCCTGTATACTATACACCACAAACTATACTCTATACACTATATACTATACAGTATATACAGTAATCTAAACAGTATACAGTATATGCTGTAATGTATAGTATACAATAGACACTATACACTACACACTATACTGTATACAGTATACACTATACACTATACAGTACACATTATTTGATATGCATAAATCACCTTGTCTGCTGGAATGATTGGCAGCTCTCTCGGCCTGAGGAAAAGCTTCACTGCTGTCCACATGGGCAGGATCAGGAAAAAGAGGCTGAGCCAAAAGGCTGGATAGATGTTCTTAGCATGTTTACCTGTGGGAAAATAACTTAATCGATTGTAGATATTTTTTACCAATACATTTTAGATCCTAAAATGGCATCATAAGAATGATGTGGAGCAAACTATTAAACACACACACACACACACACACACTCACACACACACTTAATGGCAGCTGCATTCATTTAAGTGTTTCAAGTCTGTGGTTTCAATGAAATTAAGCAGCAATGCCACTATGGATCAGAAAGAGCTCATTTGTCTTACCTATAACAATGCTTGGAATAAAGACGATCTGAGTGGCTACCATGGAACCGGCCCAAAGCAGAGCCAAACTGCGATATGGCTTCCTGTAGAGAAAGTGAGAGAAACTTTTCTTGCATGTTGGAGTCATAGACATGCTAACCATTTCAATGAAAACACCGTATGCAGTGCTTTCATAGCATATATCTGAAACATTCATGACAGCTTGAAATGAAATATTTTAAATAAAGGTGCAGTATTAACCCTTTCCACATGCGGTGGATTATGGAGAGCAGCAAAACAAAGTGCACCCCTCCATTCCAGTAGTTCTTCATTATGCAATGGGCCGTGTTCAAATAGGGTTCACCCTGTACCAGAAAAAGAGTGTGTTTGAATTGTGTTTTGTTTCAAATTCTTAAGATTGTGTGTGTGTGTGTGTGTGTGTGTTTTACATTAACCTTGTTAATGTAGAAATCCATAAAGCCTTTGATATATCCATCCAGCTCAAGAGCACACGTAAGGTCAACGATGGAGGTGAAAGAAAATACAACGAATACTGAAACAAAGACAAAATACATCAGACAAAATGATCACAGTTAGCCTCCTGGCTCTATGTTTCTTTTTTTGACTCCCTCTCCATCAACCCTCTACACTGTTCTCTCTATCACTCTTTCACATTCCTTTCCACTCCAGCTATTGATTTCTCCCAGACTGTGAGTTTATGATGGCCCATGGCTATGTAGGTAAAGCTGGGTCTCTATCACTGACAAACAGACCTCCCTTTCCTTTGGCGCACAACCACAGTGCCGAAAAGGCCATCACCTGATGTTTAAGAATAGTCACATCAGACCTAGCAGCAGGGTGAGGGTGGAGGCATCGGGGTGAAAATTAGGAGTGACAGGAAAACAGAGCGAGGGAGGAGAAAACCCAAGGGAGCTGTGAGGCCCAGCTGCTGATTGATTGCTGTGTTGTTTCAGAGGTGAGTTTTCTCCTCTGAAGCATGCTCAAGGATTAAGGATAGGCTTATACCTCTTTGTCTGGCTTTTAACATGCAAACATCCACCATACATTGGAAAAGAAAAAGCCCTGTGATATTATCTAAGAAGAAATATAATGTAAACTGTTTACCTAACAATTCTGCCAATTCTGTCAATTCTTACCATAAAACAGGAAGTCCACAGATTTATCTTTTCGAACACACAGATATGCCAGGAAGAAAACTGCAGCAAGAATAGCTACTTCAACTCCCAGTATAACCAGTGGCCTAAAGGAAAACAAAGACTACAGTTAAAGTTAAAGTCCAGACCAAAAATGTGTAACTGTAGATCTAACACAGAGTTTCCAGGGAGCCATAAAGAATAACTTTATGATTGCAGCACAGATTCATTAATCAAGCAAATGCAGTACGTTTCATCATATTTATTGCGTCCACTGGGATTATTATCCATAAACTTGCCAAATCAGAACAAACCGCATAAACCACAAACCAGTTGCATTTGTACATTCTCAACTTTTCCCATTTTGATTAATATCGCAGTTGTATTTCAAGTGACATCATTTTTGTGTTTTAATATTATCAGGCTTTAGATTAAGGACTTGAAAAACAGCCTAAAAGAAAGCTACTGGTGTGATTGGCACTAATTTAAACCCATTTAATTCAAGTGACAGTGAATGACTACTTTCAGAACAGTTATAGCAGTACATACCAATCAATATATACGAAGAAATAAAAAAAAACAGGCTTTGACACAGTCATATCACATCATATCACCAGTATTCTCCCAAAAAGTTTCCAGTGGCAAAAAAAGTTTTACAAAGCAATGACACTGGAGACTCGTCCATAACAATTAAATAAACTTCTCCTTACCGGAAATGTGACCATAATCAACGATTATACATTATGCCATGTAGTGCCCCTGATATACAAGTCCCTGTGTTATCGTTACTATAGAAACGATAACGTATTGCATTAAAGTAAACCTTGCGGGTATACTTTAATGCAACTACAGTCAGACCTGCTGTTCATTCATAAAAAATGAATCAACACCTTCTGACCAATCACATTTGAGAATTCAGTGCATTACACAGATGTTTTAAAGACCATAACTTACGTTTGCAAAGCAGAAATGTGGTTTGCTGTATAAAGTACAAGTGGTGCCATCAGAGACAAAATAAACGTAAGGAACTCCTTTGGAAAAGCCATCCTCTCTCCAGTAGAAGAATAAAAACTACTGAAATGAAGTGAGTGTGTGAGAGATAAACGGAAATGTTTTTAAATGAAATTCATGCAGGCTGTTCCTAAAGGCAATATCAGGAGAAGAAATGCAGCTGTGTCTCACTGCCAGCACACTGATTTCAAACAGGCTGCAGTTGAGGGTAATATAGAGTTCTGTGTCAAAGTCCATGACCTGAGGAAGAGCAGTCAGTACGTGGTATAGATAATAAAGTGGAGTGTTTACCTTTCATTTCCATAAGGGGGAGTAAGAAAGCCTAAGAAGGACAAACCTCAGGAAGCGAGTGGTTTCCCATAGACCATGTAAAAAAGGCTGATGGTGCTACATACTGATAGATAAGCTTATAAATCAAAATAAAATGTAAATATTTAATCAGCATCACTGAAAGCATGCTGACAATAGCATTATGTCAGTGGTGTACTTGCTGTGTCAGTAGACTGCTGCTGATGCCTTTTATTTGCCAGGTACATTTGATTGCACAAAGGCCTGAATTTATTTATTTAATTATTTATATAACAAGACAGTTATTCATTCATTTGTTAATTAAGCCACAATAACCCCTTTATCCGAGGCGGATCCGGAGCCTATGCTGGGAACGGGATGGGATTCCAGCCGATTGCAGGGCATCATACACATTTATACCTATGGGCAATCCACTGATCAGCATGGGAGGTGGGAGGAAACTAAAGAACCAGGAGGAACCCCATACAGACACAGGTTGGACACGCAGAGAAACTCCACACAGACAATGATAATGAATAATAAATGAATAATAAATACTAAATGATGAATAATAAATACAAAGCACAATAACAGTCCAGAATATTGTATCTCATTTTTGAGCATGATATAGATATTCTTTAACGCCTTGATATCTTCCTTCAGTCTCTATTGTATCGTCTGAACAGCTTTTGAATTCTCTCACTTGTCATATTGCCTTGCTTTTCTTTTATAAAGTTGTTGTCGTTCTATTTCATTTTGGTGTGTCCTTTTATTTTATCCATTCATTCATTCATTCACTCATTCAATAACTGCTTTATCCTGCAATGTTTTTCCAGATGTTTTTTTCTGTTGTTGTAGTTTCAGTTTTCATTAATAATAACATCCTTAGTGCATTGGTATGTTATGTATATATATATATATATATATATATATATATATATATATATATATATATATATATATATATATATATATATATATACACACACACATATATATATACATATATACATATATATGTATATATATATATATACACATATACATACATACATATATATATATATATGTATATTATATATATTATATATTTTCATTTATTACTTATCAATTATTGATGCATTATCTTAGTGGTGGTAGTGATTATGCACAGGTAAATAACAGCTGTTTGTCTCATCATGAATTAGCTCACTGAAGTTCATCCAAAGGAAGATATAGATATAAACTGCTAGAAAGACATATGCATAGGTCTACATTGGACTAATTGGAAATATAATATTGTTATAGTGTATACAAAAACAGTTCAATAAAAACATACCACTAGACAAAGCTTCACCATTTCAAATAACAATAAATTTGAATAGTGTATAGATATATAATTTAATACACATAATAATACATAATAATAGCATGGCAGTGTATGCTACTGGAGAAGTATGGAGCTGTTTTGCATGACAAATAATCACACATTTCGGTGAAGACGTGTACATGAAGGTGTTTATGGAATGTATTTATTATATCACTTATTTGTTTGTTTGTTTGTTTGTTTGTGTCAGATAGATAGATAGATACAGAGCTGAACTTTCTACACTGAGCTGGACAGACACAGCTGGCGAACGGTGTGACGTCACGGAGGACAGCGGAAGATTCCCCCCACTCTTCCTAAAATTAAGATGGCGACGCTGACCAGGAAGTGAGATAAATAACCGTGCCGAAAGAAATATGGATTAAATACGGAATCTGACAGGGTCCAAAATAATTTTGAGGGACTGTCGCTCGTCGAGGTAGGGGGTAACCGTGGGGAAATGAGTTTTAATTGTATCCGGTAAGTATACTCTTACGTCCGTGAGAGGGAAAAAAAATGTCGCCAATAAACGCTCGAGCGCATATCGTTAGCTTAGTTAGCAAGCAGGCTAACGAGTTTGCTAGTGGCAGCCAGCTAGCTGGTCAAACAATAGGGGTTTGGCCTTGTTAATAAATTCGGAATAAAACGGGATAGCTGGTATAACGCGTGAAACCAAGCTGGTTTGAACGCTATCATTTAGGGAGTTTTTAATTATTTTTAAAAAACAAACAACAACAGTCGTTTAAACCGGTATTTATATAGCTAGTAAAGTTAACTGTGGTAACATTTCGTTAGGGATTGGACAGGATAAGTTAGCTTGTTGCGCTGACTAGCAGTAGGTTTTCGTAAAATATGTTCCTCGCACAGCCTCATATCTCTTTAGTTTGACATGCCTTAACTTTGTAGTTAAGCCAAGCAAACCTGTATTTATGGACGTCGAAAATATTTATTTCCATTAAAGGTTTAGCCTTTTTTTTGGACTCCTCCTCTATGCTCTTAGCCATTTAAACCCTGTCAGTTAATAGCAGTTATACATTGCTGACATAATGTTGTGGATTTCCTGGTGAACATCTGTCTCTGTCACATTTGTCAAGGCTTAGGAAGCCCAAAAGTCTAAAACCAAATTAAAAACAAACAAACAAAAAAAAACCACAATACCAAATAAGAAAAAAAAATCCACATTTTTCATTTACTTGATCTACTTTCACACATCGTGTTCTCACAGTTTGCTCTCGCATCAATTTTATAACCTAAATGTTGTCTTGTAAACTATTTCCACTTGTAACATGTCTGTCTTTTGCTCTCTCTTTCTCCTTAGAGATGGCTGGAATATGATGAAATGCATCGCTCCATTGGGCACACTGGCCGGCTCGGTCTCTGTGGTGCTGCGTAGAGCCTGATGCCCGTTCTCCCCACATCTGTCGCCATGGACACCGAGGACTTCCTGCACCCGGAGGGCCCTCAGCTGGAGAGCCCTAAATACAGTGCGCCCGGTCCTCCACTCCCCAATGCCATCGAGGTACCAGCGAACCATATTCCCTGTTTACGTCTTCACCAGACATCATCTCGTTTCACTTCCGATCAAAACCATGCTCAGGTGTACGGTTCTGCTTATAATGTCGAGCAGCAGTGCGAGACGACATTAAACACACACTGTTCTTAACTTTATTGAGCTTTTAGGGAGTTGTAACCAAGGTTTGGTTATTTGCTGTTCCCAGTGCTGTAGGTTTGTATTAAATAATTAAGTGCTAGCAGTCTAGGACTAATCCATGCCTGCTAAAAAGAACATTTTCCCACTGCATTTGTAGCATTGCACTTTGTGAATAACCTTGTACGTGGAATAGAAAGGAAAGTCATAAATGACCCAATAACTGCCCTTAGACAACTTCTGTACATCCTACACTTTGAGTGGGTTTTGGTTCATGGGGTTTCTATTCTTTAATCACAAAAGGAAAAAACATGTCAAAGTTATTTGTCTATGATAATCTCCAATAAGAGTTTGCTTGGGGGAAAAAAAATGCTGGAATATTCCTTTAAACGAACGTGAAACCTACAGCGTTTACAGGGACTTGTGTGTCAGACGCTCTACGTAAGCAGATTTAAAAACGCATGTAATTGTCGATCTGGAGATGTCTTCTGTAAGCAGAAGTAACTATCAGAGATAAAACTGTTTCAACATGGGAAAGTTCTTAAACCAGAGAACGGTTTATAACTCCTATAACGTAACTGATAACAGGAACTAACTTTGCAGATGTTCCATAACATTGACGTAACTATAAAAGGTTAAAAAGTATGATGTATTGTGTTTTTCCCCCCCTAAGAAATTCTATTGTAATTGTTATGAACTTGCTGTGGAATAAGGGGATTAACACACTGTAGGATCACAGCACCTCGTTGATGATTTTCCTGTAACAGAATGCCTTGTTGTATTTTTATTCCTTACTTAACGCATAGCCATCAGGGACAGCGGTTTTGTTCCTCCTCTGGCTTGTTGTTGGTGTTGTGCTCTGCTCATGAACAAGGCAATTAACCTGAAGTTGCTCATGAGAGACGCAATACGAAATCCCACCATTATGAGCTCCGGCACAATGCTGGTCGTTGTGTGCAGGAAACATAGTTTTGGACTTGTTACAAAAGAAATGTGGCTGATGAGTCTGTTATGACCATCTTCCTTTTATCTGGCCCTCACGGTTTCTCGGTTCCTCTCTATTTTATTTCCCCTCTTAAACTTTGTAACTCCATTCAGTTTAACTTCTACAGAAACCCCTGCAGTTTTCTCTGAACGGGCCATCAACACACTACTCCGATAAAAACGCTTAAGAGCCACTTCAGTGCACTTTGTGCTGTGTGCGCATGGTTATTTGGTACACCAAGTGCCTATCTCACACGCTTAAAGCGTAAATGTACATCGATCTGGGACTCGGTAGGTGTTTTTGACGCATTGTTCAGTCAGGGTTTTGTACTACAGGGTTTGTAGTTTTCTGAAATGGAACAGCTTTCCAACTTTTGCACCACATGAGGTGTTATTGTTGTTTTTCCTCAATTCCCTTACTGTGTCCTGTGAAAAATGTGATGTTTGTTTCCTTTTCGCCTCCAGAGTCAGCTGTTTTCCTCTAACCCGTGGCCATTTCCCCAGCAGACTCAGTACAACCAGTACAGCTATCCTATGCAACAATCTGGGAGGTGAGCAACTGAACATTTTCTCTCTCGCACTCAGATCCAGAAACAGATGTAAGGTGATAAATGTTTTCCAGGCAGGCTGGCTGGCCGGCCAGAGACAGAAAATAAAGATGGTAAAAGATAAAAGAATAAAAGTTTGCCATGAACACATTTTTTTTTGTTCTAGTTGCTTGAGGACTTCATATAATTCCTAAAAATTAAGCTCCGTCTATGTTCTTCATAATGAGTTCTTATGGTATAACAATGCAGTTTGTGGAGTTCAGCCTTGGCTACCGAGCGTGCTCAGACACGTATATAATTGCACACCTCCGTCTGATGAGGATCTTTTGTTCATGAGTGCAGTAGATAGCTGCCCGGTTTTCTTTTGAGACATTTCTGGGACTTATCTCCTTTTTGCGTGGGCTCATAAGAATTAAGCATGTAATTGTTTACTCAGCTACATAGTTTCTTCCCTGTGCTGTTAACAGGCATGTCTCCGTGAAACTCTTGCCACCGCAGCAAAGCAATTGTCTGCCTTTCTTTGATGGCATGTTCATCTCATTTGTGAGGCCCGTTACATTTAAGCCAGTCCTGACCCGTTCTGTTTGGCTCGTTATGACTGGTGATGATTACATGCTCTCTTAAAATAATGTTTATGGGCAATAATTAGGTTAAATCGATTAATAGGACACACAAAGTACAAAATATAAATAAGCTCAGCGGATAGGTTCTTTTGTTTTGATTTAATGTGTGAAATTTGCTGCTCTTTCAGGCAGTTCCAGGTCAACCCCTCATCTTTGGACGAGTTCAGCTCATTCCCCGACGTGGATTTCTCCGTCCTCACATCAGGGAGGAATGGAGACTTTGCACCAGTAAGTACCAGTCTGATCTCTCAGTCAGACATTGCCCATTGTTTGATCGCTCAAAAGTGGCTGTTTTTATATTGATCATTTAAAAGTAGATATTTTCAGTTTGATCGCTCGAGAGTGGCTGCCTCCAGTCTAATCACCCGAGAGTGGCGGCTTTCACTTTGATCTCTAAGAGTAGACCGTTTCAGCTCGATGGCTCGAGAGTGGCCTCGTTTACTCTGAACGCATGAGCTCCCACCTTAAGCGCAATCCGGTTGCTTTCGATTGACTGTTTTTGGTAAGACTGCTTAAGTCTTACGCAATTGCTTGAGGGTGAGTAACTTGTAACTGCAACTCGTATGAGTTCCACTTTCATTTTCATTTTGAGTATTACGTGTAGTAAAACGACTGCTTTCTACACCTTGGATTTGCCGTGGAAAACTTTGACTGCTCTTGAAAGAAACTTCGAAGAGGAAAACAAGTGGGCAAAACATTCCAACCACAACGTTCATTATTTAAAAGACGACTGTATAAAGCATAGAAATGTTTGCACCAGACCACCCAATTTTTAGGCAAGCAAAAGTATAGGAACAGAGAAGTCTTGAAGTAAGTAACACCACCTCCACCATGTTTCACAGATGAGCTTGTATGTTTTGGATCATGAGCAGATCCTTTCGTTCTCCACGCGTTGTCCTTTCCATCACTCTGCTAGAGGTTAATCTTGGTTCCAGAACTTTTGTAGCTCACGTCTGCATTTCTTTGTGAATTCCCAATCTGGCTTTCCGATCCTTACTGCTGTTGAGGGGTTTGCATCTTGTGTTTTGGCCTCTATATTTCTGTTCTAAATGGTGGATCGTGATCCCTTCACCCCTGCCCTGTGGAGGTTGTTGGTGATGTCACTGACTGATGGTTTTTTTCTTGTTCAGGACATTCCAAATTGTTGTATTGGCTATGCCCAATGTTTGTGCAGTGCTTCTGATTGATTTTCCCTCTTTTCTCAGCTTCACATTGGCTTGCTTTTCTCCCAAAAACAGCTCTCTGATCTTCATGTTGGCTTATCCTTTTTAATAAAAAAAAATAAAAAAAAAAAACAGTCTTCACATGTGAATGTGAAGGTTAAAACCAAGAGTAGATGTTCAGAGATATTTATAGTTTAAGCAATCAGTTTAACAGTGCTCACTTGGGTAAAAAGAAACACCTGGCAGTGACATTTTCCAGTATTTTTGCTCACCTACAAATTGGGTGGTCTAGCTGTGGTCACGTAGTAAAGTAAGCTGTTTTTCCATTGAAAAAGCTTTTAGGAAAATCACTAGGCATGACTGTATTTGTTTCCAGCAGTGGTCGGCATTGCAAAGCATCGTGGAGGATAATAGCGATGATTAAACCCCCAGTTTATAAAGGTATTGTGACCGTTATCAAGCGTGTCAGCAGTCTAAATCAGCTATGAGTCATCGAACACGAGCTGTTGTGACTTTGTACCAGTGCCCCAAACTTGTTTGGTAAAGCATGTAAGCAGGAGCCTTCATAAACATCAGTGCCATGCAGTTTTCTTTTCAATTAATGTTTATTTTATTGTAACAAGGTACTAGGTTAGCGGGTCATTTATCATCAGCAGGTGCGGAGTGATGAGAACCGTCTTCCTTTCTGTAAGCCCTACATGGATAATTTGGGTGTTTTGAAACATTTAAAACCACGTTAATGTGCACCAGTATATTAAATAAAGCAGCAGACAGTTAAAATTGTAGTTAATGTGCAGTTAACATTTCATACAAAATTTAGAGCTTAACAGCAGTATAGATAAAAGTCAGCACTAGCATTTGCCTGGGTTTTAAAAAAAAAATCAAATCCTAAAGTATTTTCTCCATCAAATGCTTCTTATTTCCAAAGTTTTTTTCACAGAAGCTGCCAGTTCACCAGATGTTCTCACAGTATCTTTTATAGCTGTGGCTGCTTCCTAGTAAAGTTAGGGTCTGATTTCCAGTAATCATGATGACACTCCAACAAGAGTGTCATTTCCTGAAATTAGACCACCCCACCCCTATCTCTGTGTCACTCTGACACGCAAATGCACACAAATACAGTCACACAGATATTTATCTGTGCCCTGTGGTGTAACTGTGAAACTCTTACCTGTAGTACTGGTTATGAGACAGGGATGAAATGCACTGGATATGAGGTGGATGGTTTACGTGTGTGTAGACATGTAAAGGATCGTCCTGCATGGCCAAGGCCCCTGTGGTTACTGGAAGTTACCAGATTTCTTGAATACTTGGTGGATTTTTTTGTTGTTGTTGTTGGGTAGGTTCTATGTTTATGTTGGTTTTTGTGTTATTTCTGCTTTTGAGTTAATTTCCCATTAAAACTGTGTGTCATCCCACACTATCAGAGGTACTACTGCTTACTTATGCTTACGCAGATGGTTTTTAACCAGGGTGATGTGCCAAAAATGTGGTGATTTTTTAAAAATTTATTTTAACGCTGTTTGTTCTCACTTGTTAGTAAGAGTCAAATGGTTAATTATGGTAAGAAGTAGGGTTGTTAGTGTTTCTCAGTGTATGATAGAAGGTTGGTGCACTATTGATTGATTTTTTTTGTTTGTTTGTTTTAAACCCGAACAAATTCCGTACTCCATTGGTTCCAATGTCATTTGTGTCCAGCTGTGACGTCCTAAAAATTTCCAGATTTCCCCTAAATGATACTTAGCAGCCTCTGTTTCTCCACACGTGGGACATGACTGCGCTGAAACCTGTTGGCTGTGTAATCCGCTCCGGTTTTGAACCTGTTACATCGCTGCCATATGACCTTACTGCCACTCCTAGCATGTTCCTAACGTTCTTTTACACGCTGACTATCAAACCCGCACAAGAACACGGCGTTGCTGTTTAGAACGAAACCAAACAGCTTTCTGTTTTGCACACTACTGCACTAGTTAGAATTGTTTTTGGCCCAAAAGGTGGCTTACCTTTCCCTGCAGCTTTACTTTCCTTCAGCTTATAACGACAATGCAATAAACTCTGACAGTGTAAGAAATTTTATAGAGCAGCCATTCTAAAAAAAAAAAATCTATCTACGTAAGAAGAACAACGAGGGCAGGTCAGCTTTTTGTTTCCGTTAGGTTTTTATTAAACATACAAGGATATACGAAGAGTTTTTTGTACAAAGTTTTCATAATATATTTTCCCTTTTAATTAGTTGATTTTTTTACCACCATCGTGTATGTTTTTAAATTCACGATTAACACTGATCTTTTTAGACTAAAACATATATATATATTTGATTTCAAACCATAACTCTCTTAGTTTTTGTATTCTGGATTTACCAGCCTTAATGATGTTGTCCAGTTCAACCTCTCATCACATTTTAGATGACGAATGTGTTAATAAGGCATTGTCAGGACTTTCTGTTCTGAGGTCGTCATCTTAAAATGTTGGTGTTTGTTTTTACAGAGAAAGTGCTGGGAGTTTTGTTTAGGAAGAAGGGATTTTTTTTTTTTTTTTTGGTCGGCTTTGCCATTTCACTGGTTAGTATAACAATTTTAATACTAGGCATTGTCGGAGAACACGTTTACAGAACTGGAGGTGTAGATTTAAGGGACTAATGAGCAAACTGGAAGGGACGGTGGCGTGGAAAATCTCCCTGATTGAACATGAAGGCTCAAAAGAGAATGAAACCCTTTTCTGCGTCACACCTGATCGTGAGATTATAAACCTTACCGGCGTAGACGAGCGTTTACTCGTGGGTGTTCAGGTGAGCAGATTGTGAGCAAGTCCTGAGATGAGCACAGGACAGTCTTTATGATTGCAGCAGCAGTTTTTATGTATAAATCTACTGTATCCAAGTGAGATTATCCACTGAAGCCAGGGTGAGACTTGTCTTCTGCACCATCTGTATTATGTTTTATGAATGAAGTTCTTTTGTACACTCTTTTTTTTTTTTTAGTGTATTGACATTTATATGAGCGTTAGTCATCTCTAAACCCAACCCTTTTGATTCTTTTGTTGAAATCGTTTTAGAGACCTTTTGTTTGGTGTGTTTTGTGGCTTACGTGTGGACCTCTGTGTATAATCAGCACTTTACACTTCCCTGGCATCCTGAAATGCCTGTTATGTTGCTGTCATTTAGCCCTCTTTTATTTCTGCCAAATCTGTCCATCATTCTTTTGTAACTGAGCAGGGTGCGTAACCGGAAGCTTGATTATTTTTTTGTTTCGCAGTGCAGTAGCATCATCATTTGCGTAAATCTAGAGAATGGTTTTACCTTGCGCTAGAATATATGTATTCATAAGTCAGTAACACCTGTAAATTGTAGTGATTTTAGGTCTTTACATTTACTGGAGAGCTGCTGGATTATAAGACAGTCTGTGGAGAAAAGAGAGCTGACATCATGCCAAGAGAACTCCGTATCTTCTCCGTACAGACGCGTCTCCAGTTCAGTTTGCAACACGCACACACACATGCACGCACGCGCGCTTACAGAGCAGGGTCCTGTACGTCTTCCTCCTTCCTTACAGACTTTACAGCAGGATTTATCATTTTGAGAGCATCACTGTGATTTTGATTTGCCTTTGTGCAGGTGATTATTATGCAAAGGGAATTCTTTGCCATAGCGTGCACTGTATACGTGTGGTTGAATCACGTCGACGTGTTCATCTGTGTCATATTAAACACGTTTCTTAACATTGTTGTTCAGGAAGATATTGCTGGCTACACAATTCATACTATCTAGGTCCAGTTCTAGCTAATGCGGCCCCCGCGTGGTTAACGGAGTGATGTGGAACGTGAAAGGGGATATAGGATTCCCGGAAGGAGAAACATCCAGTGAGCAGTTTACAGTAAATGTTTTGAATTACGTTCAAGTCAGCTATGTGTTGTTTTGAACGAACCAACCGGTTTCTGTTCTGTAAATAGAGGACTATGAGACATGTTCTGTAAACTATTTGTTATACATACATCATACATTTTTCTTTCTTTTCATTTTATGATTAAAACTTGCAGGTGCTTCAAAACATGATGCCTGTCTGTATTGGGGAATATCCTGTGCTTTTCTGGTTCAGTGATTTTTAAGCTGAAGTATACACAACCGTCTCATTTCTTTCAGTACAGCTTTTCCCTTCTATCTGTATTTTGCGTCTCGGTTTGTTCTCTCTCTTCGCTCTTTATCTTAATGCATCATACTAAGCCTTGTCTTTTTTTTTTCCTTTTATCTTCCCTTCCTTCTTGTTCATTTTTTTTTTTTCTTTTTTTTTTTTTTTTTCCTCTCTTCTTGCAGGATCTGTCATGTATGGATGACCTGTCCAATCCGTCTCTGTTCTCCTCTACCCCTGACTCTCTGTCTGAATATGCTGACCCTGCTGGCTTTGGCATCGATAGCCTGTCCCACATAGCCAGCGAGGGCTCTGCTGTGACACCAATGTGGGACACACCTGGACACAGCCAGGGACAGGTGAGCATTCACACACCTGCTGTGTCATCTGCATTTGAGGACACATCTGGGAAAAGTGCTTTGTCTACTGTACATTCTGTTGCCTTCTGTGGTCTCTCTCTCACACTCTCTCTCTCTCACTCTCTCTCTCACACACTCACTCAGGCATTAATTAGGATTGAAATAAACAAAAACACACCTGTAATTGTATGAAATATCAGACAGCATTATGGAGATTGATGTATAATTACAGAAATGGTCAAGTTAGAATTACAAAACCTGTCATCAGAATTTGCACCCATACAAATGTGTGTGTGTGTGTGTGTGTGTGTGTGCAGAGTTTATAAGCAAAAGAATCAGATGATGTGCACAGATCATGCATTCTCTGCCTTTCTCTGAAATTAGTACAAACAAATGTATTCATTTCAACCTGTGACCTATTATATCTGAAATTAAAGTCAGGCTTCATCCAAAAGCTCAAAATCTATTAAGTCAGTGGAGCATCAGAGATTGGACATAATTGAATAGCCGTACTTCCAACTCGAGTGCCAACTCATCGTGTTGTGTCTTGTGTCATCATTAAGTTTGTGTGTGCTTGTGTTTTCCATGTTATCCATTTCCCATCAGTCGACCAGGTTTCAAGATTTACATAATCAGGACGAAATCAATGCCCTCTTGAGCAACCAACCATTAGCAGCATATAAGGTAGCTTAGAGATCGTCATTTCATTTATGTCTTTGACTGGGTGGGATTTTAATGTCGGATTACAAGAGATCAGTATCTTTCTACTCTTACTATGATGTTGCTTTTCTTCTCTCTGTATCGCTCTCTCCCTCCCTCTCTCCCTCCTGCACTTTTTTGTCTAGCTCCCTGAAATCGGTCAGACTCCACCAGAGGAGGAAGAGGAGGCAGATGAGGAAGAGACAGAAGAACTCGGACACGTAGACACCTACGCCGAATACAAGCCATCCAAATGTATGAAAGCACTTTGACCTTGTAAAGCTTGATGTATGCTCAAAAAGTTTTGTTCTCAGTGTTGAGCTTAAGACTATTTTTGTGTGGTAACCAATATAATCACTCGTACGGATCAGAGCACGGGTCGGACATATCGTTTTGGCTATCATATGCATATTTCTCCTAAGACATAAACCTGTTCTATTCCTGTACTGTCGTTCATGTTAAATCATATCCTGATCATCATCTGGTCTTTCTCTATACGTGTGCAGCTACTATAGGAATTTCTCATCCAGACATTGTGGTAGAGACCAGCACTCTCTCCAGTGTCCCTCCCCCAGACATCACCTACACACTCTCCATCCCAGACAACACTATCCGGACCGGCATGCTCTCTGCCCTGCAGCTCGAAGCCATCATCTATGCCTGCCAGGTACGATGATGAGTCACATCCAGGAGCTTAGTTTACACAGATGAGTTAGTCTCCCTTACTCACCCTACTTGAAGACTAGCCTGCTTACATGTCTACTAGTATTCGATCCTACCAGCCTGTTTGTCTAGTGTTCTGTCTTGTTAGCTTCATTAGCTCCTTGCTCACAGTTGTCTCAATGCCTACTCGCATGCTAGTAATCTCACACTCGCTTTCCTGCCTACTTAAAGATTAGGGATCTGCCCAAGTTTTAATAATTGAATACCCGAATCGTATTGTTTAACCGATAGAATTAGAAGGGAACAAAACAGCATGGAGGACAGTGCCAGTACAAAAATAAAGCCAGGATTACTTTGTATGGTGAGGGGAAATCAACTGACTACTGCTCATACAGTATCTTTAGAAGAGACGGTGAAAATACACACAGACTGACTGTCGAAAGTTAAATGGCATTGATGCCACGAGTCATCAAATTCTGGAATAATGACCAGAAATTCAAGCAAAATCATATCTAAATCGTACCAAGTTCATAGATAAAAAAAAAAAAATACAAATATATATTTATAAACATGCCTAGATACATTTTAGCCTGCTTAAATTTTAATGTGTCCGTTGCATTGCTGCTTGCTTGCATGCTACGATCTTCACTGATCCCAAAATGGGATTTGCTAACGCAAGTCAAATCGGCTTGTACCGTTAAACACTGTTTGTAGACCGTTAAACACTGTTTGGGTGCCAAAAAGTTTCCAAAAAGAAATTGATAGATGTGCTGTTATTTTAGCTATTCTTTGTATGGTCTTCTGTGTGTTTTGCACTTGGACTCGATTCTCTATTCATCAGATGTTCCAGAAAATATCGGGACTTTCCTGTGCATTAATTACTGTTTTGTTTTGATTTTTTGGCCTATCAGCAACACGAGGTCATCCTGCAGAACGACCAGAGGGCAGGTTTTCTGATTGGGGATGGAGCCGGCGTGGGGAAGGGTCGCACCATAGCTGGCATCATACTGGAGAACTACTTAAAAGGAAGGAAGCGAGCCCTGTGGTAAGGAATTCATCCAAGATCCCATTCCAAAGAGAATAATACACTTCCCCTAGCCATTTTCGCTAGAAAGCCGTTATATTTTAATTCTCTACACTTGTTAGAACATTTATTGGGGGGGTTGGGGGAGGGAATCGTTTGTAGTGCTCCGTGCTATTAAATTGGAAATCAGCTCTGTCCCTAAATTTATGAACGAGTAACATTATAATGTAGGACTGTTGTGTGTGATGATTGATTATACATCATTCTCAAAATGTTTGTGTTAAATTGTTGTTTTTTTTTCAGGTTCAGTGTTTCTAACGATCTGAAGTATGACGCAGAACGAGACCTCAAGGACATCGACGCCCCGAATATTCCTGTGCTCGCTTTAAACAAGGTACAGTGCCGGTCTTATTAAATAGAAATTTGCCTGCCTAATTCTCTTTTGCTATTCTGACCAAGCGCTATAGCGTATCATGACTTGCTTTTATAAATAAAGAATTGTCTTACGTATGCTCCAGCGCCCTGCGACTGTCTCTGATGTAACGTTCTTGTCTCGTCAGATTAAGTATGGAGACACAGCTACCTCAGAGGGTGTCCTGTTTGCCACGTACTCAGCGCTGATCGGGGAGAGTCAGGCAGGAGGACAGCACCGCACACGACTCAAACAGATATTGGACTGGTGTAAACCTGGCTTTGATGGAGTTGTATCCTTTCCTTTAGTTCTTCTGGGTAGTAACCCTAGAGTTCAAGTTAGAGAATTAGGTTTAGAATTAGCTGTTTTGCTTACACAAGGGGGACTTACACAATATTAGGCAGGTGGTTTTTAATGTTATGGCTGATCGGTGTATATCCAGCTGCTTGTTGCTATTAGTAACAATGAATGAAAGACTTCTAGTGATCCATAAAATACGGGCTGATAGTAATGGATGAATGTCGTATGCTGTTACAAGAGTCATGGTTAATGCAGAGTTCACTGTATAATCAAACTCTGGCCATGTTTTTTTTCCTTGACATCGAAACCCTCTCAGATTGTGTTTGACGAATGCCATAAAGCCAAAAATGCGACGTCCACGAAGATGGGCAAAGCTGTCCTGGACCTACAGAACAAGCTGCCCCGGGCCAGGGTGGTGTATGCTAGTGCCACAGGTTTGTAGACTAATCCTATCTATGGTTACACGCCCGACATTGTGCTACATGCTAACTTTTAGTGCTAGTCATGGCTTAATTTAAAACATTCTGATGCTATGATCCAAAACGTATGAATATTTAATTTTTTCCTCACACATTAGCCAAAAGAAATCCCTTCTCCATTTGAGTTTATACGTGTCAAATATAAACCTAGTGTTATGATGTGCTTTTTGTCTGATTAATAAACCAGATCATAGATGCAAGACATGATTTCTTGTCCTGCCTCCTCGTACTTCTGTTACAGGAAAATAGCGCTTTATTGTATTGTTAATACAAGCACAGAAACGTTCACATTTCAAAAAACTACTTATTTAACTTTTTGCATCTCAATACCGCCTCTGCTCGCTCGTGTTCTTTAGGTGCCTCTGAGCCAAAGAACATGATCTATATGAGCCGTTTGGGGATTTGGGGAGAGGGAACACCCTTCAGGACATTTGAGGACTTCCTACATGCCATTGAGAAAAGGTTAGTCTCACTAACAGAGAAAAACAAGCTACCTGAAACATGTCATGTTTATGAAGTCGTTACTGGGAGGAAGCGCTTTGCCAAAAATGAGATCACGTACGTATGTCCTGACAAACGAAGAGCCGCCATTCTAATTTCTGCATGCCTGCTTGCTGTTCACAGGGGTGTCGGCGCCATGGAGATAGTTGCCATGGATATGAAAGTCAGCGGCATGTACATAGCCCGGCAGCTCAGCTTTTCCGGCGTGTCGTTTCGGATTGAGGAAATCGCACTGGACGAAGAGTTCAAGGTGGTCTACAACAAGGCAGCTCGACTGGTGAGAAGCTGTAGGCAGAGTGAGCGTGACTGTGCAGCAGAAAGATCACGCTCGTTCACAGTGACTAGTTTATTAGGTGCACCCGTCACTCCTTGTCCCGTTTCAAACACACCTACTATATAGATAAACAGTTACAGACCGTAGCCAATTTGTTGTCATGCATGAACTGCTAGACACCTTCTACGCCATCCATCCATCCATCCATCCATCCATCAGCATAAGCCATGATACCACTGCTGGCCAGATATCTGGATGATTTTCTCTGACATAGTGTGGCACTGTTACACGTGTATCACACAAAGCAGAGAACGAGTTGCATGTATTCGAGAACTATATTTACTGACAAAAGCCTCCCAAGCAAACTTGGTAAATTTCTATATTTGGAAAGTCGGTGCGAGGAGAAATTCTGTTATACCAAGCAGCAAACCAGCAAGTCGACCTGTCTTTGAGTTCGCTGTCTGAACGGCTACCAAATGCAAATTCAACTCCTGGAATCAACTCCAGAACATTTATCTCCTTAATATGTTATGAAATAATGAGGAAACAGGCCACACCTGGCCATGACTCTGCTTATCAGTTGTCCAATTAAGTTTAAGTCTCTGAACATGGAGGGATTCTGTAATGTCTGTAATTTCCTGAACGGTTAATGCAATATATATACACATATATGTATATATATATATATATGTGTGTATATATGTGTATATATGGATATGTATATATTTTTAAACTCCTTGAATTAAAAACGGAAGTCTACACTTCAATCACACCTTGATTGCTTCATTTAAAATCCATTATGGTGGTGTACAGAGGTGTACTATTGGACCTGAGTGTAAATATTCTATGGTACTTTTCCAGAACAAATTTCTCACTAACTGAATTGCACTCCAATTATGTAAACTATGAAGTAGCTAATGGTTACCTAAACATCTGTAATTTAAATAAATAAATAAATAAACAAATCATTTCAAGATCAGTTTTTGTACAGTATTGTGTCTATTACTTTGTTTGAAATTGAGAAGCTCCTGCTTATGTGTTCATGGATTACATTTCCTTTAAAATAAAAAAAAATTCTTAAGTGAAATGACAGTTCTGGCTCTATGTTTAATGTTTAATCTCTGCTTTTCCCCAGTGGGCTGAAGCGCTGGAAGTGTTCACCAGGGCAGCGGATATGCTGGGATTGGTCTCTCGTAAGTCCCTCTGGGGCCAGTTTTGGTCCTCCCACCAGCGCTTCTTTAAATACCTCTGCATCGCCGCCAAAGTGCGCCGCCTGGTGGAGCTCGCTAAGGCTGAGATGAATCAGGGCAAGGTGAGACACGGGAACGGTGTATAATGTGTTTATTTAAAAATAAATAAAGTGGGCAGAGTGATTGTAGAGGTAATGTGCATGTTTACTCTAGGTGTGGATGGATGAGTTGATATGATTGCCTTGCCGAGGTGCAGTGGAGGAATGATGGATTGATTGAATTTGCTAGTTCCCTTCAGCCGAGAGTTCAGCTCAGTTTTCAGTTGGTTGACTTGATAACTCTGTTCTCTGTGTGTCTGTGTGTGTCTGTGTGTGTCTGTGTGTGTCTGTGTGTGTGTGTGTAGTGCATTGTGATCGGGCTTCAGTCAACCGGCGAAGCCCGCACTCGTGAGGTTCTGGATGAGAATGATGGACATCTAGACCGATTCGTCTCTGCAGCTGAGTGAGTGTCTGGGGAACGCCGTCTGTAACCTAATCAAAGCTGCTTGTTCTTTCCTCCTGACCCTGGCTCTGTCCTTGACTCTCCACTCGCTTTTGATCGAGGGATTTGATAACTCTGTGTATTACTCACGGTCCAGGCTAGCGGTTTAAATCTCATTTCTGACAGGAGGTGGGAACAGTTCAAATGATAAGCACATTTATTGTTCCCAGTACTCAAATGCAGGAAACATGCATTTACCACATTCTTTCACATGTATAAAGATTAAGGAATCTTTCAAATGATAAGTCTAAACCCTGTTGGACACAGATAAGTAGCACACAACTAAAGAAACAAGCCATTTCGCAAGCCACCACAGTATGCAACTAGATACTGTTACATTGAGCTTGTGCTTGAAGTTTTCTGCAAGAAAAGGTTTAATTAAAGTAAAGTTTTCAGACACAGGAAAGCCTTCAGGGTGGAGGGCTTTGTGGTTTCTCAGTAACATGAAAATCTTATTAACTTCAAGAGCAAGAAGGAGAGAGGCTGGTGACAGAAAAATCTGTTTACAGCCTTTGTAAAGGAAACGATAGTTTATGGATGTTCTACAGCATTCGGTGTAACTATTAACTGACAAAAAAGTACGACATCGTGTCATCGCTGTGATAATAGTTGAATAAAACACTTTCGGACCCGCTGTTGGAAAACCGGGATGGTAGCACGTTGTTTTCCCAGAACAGCGCACACTGTCGCGTTTTAAATAATGATTATGATTAGAAAATTATTCATCTTGGGATTAAGGCAAGGCCCTGGTATCTGTTTCGACCAAGGGCTATATTAAAGCCATAATCAATATAAAATTTTGTAAAAACGAACAACGATGAAAGAGACGCTGGGGTGTGTTCTGACATTAATTAATAGCCACGTTGGTTTCGGGTAGTTCTGCTGTCTGCTTCAGGAGCTCCTGTCCCACTGTTTTTCCGTTACTGTGCCTCGGGGACAGAAGTTGGGATCATCAAAAGAGAAATGTCAGCTGAACAACCGGTGAGGAAATCAGAGGTTGTTTAAGATTTGCCCTGAGGTCTTCTCAATAGCACTTTTCAACATGAACCTTTTTTTTTAACAAAGCAGCTTAACTGGTCATTACCATGTCTTAGCAGAACAGCTGCAAAAGAAGAATTACCATTTGATAAGCACGGTGCACTCCATGTAATCAAAACGAGTGTGTGTCAACCTGCTATTTCACTGCTTTTGTTCCACCACATGATGGATAGCAGGACAATCTACCTGACGCTGGCAGCATGAGCACCAAATATCGAGACCCTTCAAATATGAAACATCCTGTGTGTTGCTATGGGAAAGATGGACGTGTCTTAGAACTTTTAACATTAGGTTAGATAAATGCTGTCGGGCATAATTTCATGCCTGTAAACTATTTTGTTCATGCAGTGAACCGAACGCAAAGAGCTGGTAGGTTTGACATGTAATGTAGAATTTTCTGAAAGATCTTAGTCTTATGATATTTAGTGACACATTATGAACATTAATTTGCCATGGTGGGAAAAAATCCACCATTAAGATGGTTATATGATTATGGTTATGTTGATTTTTTTTTTTTAGAATATATCAATATTGTGAGAATATGACAGTATGTGTCTCTGAGAGTAATCTAAATCTAATTACTGTAATATAATTGTTTTGCCACATCACCCTTTATAGTCTGAATATTCTGCAGATTATTGCGTAAGATCATGCAGTTGCCAGTTCGACTCAGACAATAATACTTTACCACAGGCTCGTTGTATAGTCGACTTACGGGGTTGTGAGCAGTGAGATTGTGTACACTGGTCCAAACTACAGTACGGGGGGGTTATTGTAAACGAATAATGCTGAGAATGTTTGGTTTGTGTGGTCTCCAGGGGTGTGTTCCAGTCTCTGGTTCAGAAGCACTTTCCATTAGAGAAACCGAAGAGAGAAAAGACTGCTGGAAATAAACGAAAACGTGAGTAGCTCTCATGACAAAGTACTCCGTTTATTCTCCTAAATGAATGTTAAAACCTTACAGTATCGTGTATTCAACTTCAGTCTGTTTACTGCATCTAGACATGTACGGAAAAGGTTACATATCTAAGGAATATATCTATTTGGGTTCTCAGGAAAACCGAGAGGTCGGCCACCCAAATTTCCGAAACACTGTGTAGAGGTAGGCGGAGTTATTAAGATCAGCGACGGCTCGGATTCAGACTCTGAGGACATGGACAGTGACTCAAACTCGTCCCCTGACTCACTGCAAGACAACGATGACGTCATCTTTGTTAACCACATCAATGGACCTACTGGTAGGTTGGTGCTCAGTAGTTACTGAGAAATTGTATTTTTAGCCTTGTATTGAAAAGAAAAAACATTGTTTAAGCTTTCACAGTGTTTCAAGTGTTTTGCCACTGTTTCAATGTGAGATTTTTTTGTTGTAGTTGCATTTTAAGCATAAAAGCCATTTTGGGCATAAACTACTCCACTACTATATAAATTTATAGGAATGTAAATCTTACTGGTGTGGGAATGTGTGCAGTAAAGCACCCTGTGTTTCAGAGTGTCTACATTACATATCTGGTGTACTTAAATTTAAGTCTAGACTGCTAAATCACATGGGAGAGGTCCGGCTCTTCCAATTTCTCTTCACCGAAACTGGTGTGTGTGTGTGTGTGTGTGTGTGTGTGTGTGTGTGTGTAATGAGGTTTTTTTTTCTTGTGCCCTCAGCAAAACTGGAGGAATTGAAGCAGAAGCTGCTGGCTAAGATAGCAGAGCTGGGAAAGGAGCTTCCTCTTAACACACTGGACGAGCTGATCGATCAATTCGGAGGCCCAGAGAAAGTGTCCGAGGTGAGGGTTTGCATGGCCGCAAAACAAACGAATCGTTTTCTGAAGTGTGCACGAACGCGTACTTACGCTGTAGTCGCGTGTATGTGTAGATGACGGGTCGTAAGGGCCGAGTGGTGCGGCGGCCCGACGGCAGGGTGCAGTATGAATCACGTGCTGAACAAGGATTCACCATCGACCACGTGAACATCAAAGAGAAAGAACGCTTTATGGACGGTGAAAAGGTAAAGATTCAGCTCGCGCCAGGGCCTCGTAGTGCCTTCGGCCATTTCCTGTAGGATTACGTATAAAATGTGGGCTGGTGGGTGACAAAAAAATAAAAGACTCTCTCCCTGTCTGTCTCTCTCTGTTTCACACAAAGCTGGTGGCGATCATCTCCGAGGCTGCAAGTTCAGGGATTTCTCTACAGGCAGATAAACGTGTGCAGAATAAAAGGAGAAGGGTGCACATGACTCTGGAGCTGCCATGGAGTGCTGACCGCGCCATACAACAATTCGGTGTGTGTGTGTGGAGAAAATGCTATAATGAGAAAAGACTCCTGTGGTGTTAAGACATTAGTTCTCGTGGAGTGTGCACAAGATTGAATAAAATGGTGTATTGCTGTTCAGTAAAGTGAGTGTGTGTGTGTGTGTGTGTGTGTGTGTGTGTGTGTGTGTGTGTTCTCCAACAGGCCGCACTCATCGCTCTAACCAGGTAACAGCTCCAGAGTACATCTTCCTGATCTCCGAGTTAGCGGGAGAGAGACGCTTTGCTTCCATCGTGGCCAAGCGCCTGGAGAGTTTGGTAATTACACAACCACAGTCATACTTTATTTTATTTTTTCCCCCTGCGATTATATTCATACCCGTATACACGGAGCGTATCGTACGTCTGCGAGAAGAGTTCACGGATCTGTCTTTCTCATCAGGGTGCGCTGACACACGGCGATAGACGAGCCACCGAGTCCAGAGATCTGAGCAAATACAACGTTGAAAACAAAGTAGGAGAGCGTGCGCACTACTGAAAATATGCTTCTGAAATATTTCGTAAACATTTAATAAAAGGATTTAGCATCGTTGTCTGTCTTACAGCACTGACGCATAATATAAAAATCCATCATTTAGACCTCATCTAGTGATACATTTATTATAGTAGATACAACAGTCAACGTATTTGCAGTCAGTTAAATGAGTTTGTTTATATCTCTGTTCTCCGAATGCTGTAATTGTAAATATATTTTAGCTATTGGTGTAAGCAAAAAGGGAACAGCTTGGTCTTTAAGATTGTTGCCTTGAATATGCATAAATATTTTATGTTTGTCTCTCCACATAGTATGGCACAAAAGCTTTGGATAAGATCACTAAAGCCATCCTGGGATACATTGAAAACAAAGTTCCACCACCAAAAGGCTATCCAGGGGGTGAATCAAGATTCTTTGCAGGTTGTAATTTAAACTTTTATAGTCTACAGTGTTGGTCATTTATATGCTGTGCTCTTGTTTTCTCTGAACATTAGGCTGACTTTCGTTCATGAGTACTAATTAATTATGATCAGTTCTTATGCTAATTATTCTTATACTGTGTGTTTGTGTGAGACAGATATGAAGAAAGGGATGATCGACGTCGGCATTTTCTGTAAGGAGCCACGCTTTGGCCTCAACACAGAGAAAGGTAAGTATTTACAACCCTGTATAAACATATTGGATGACTTCCAGAGTTATGTAATCTGATCTCAGTCTAATGCATGTGTGGGGTATTATGGGATTAGAACAGACCATAATTCTAATATGTCCCTTCAGTAAAAAAAATAAATAATAATAATAAATAAGCTGGAAAACCTGTTTACTCGAAACACATTAATGGAGTGGCAGTGGATCAATTTAGTCAATAAATGTTTCAGATGTGTAATATTTGAAAGTATATAAACTGTAATTAATCTTACAGCCATTACCACTGGAGCAATGCGGTAATCCCTCCATGACTACACTGCTATTTCTAACTAGAATATCTTTGCATATTACACTAAGGCCTAGTCCACACTGGCACAGATTAAACTGATGTGTCTTCTTCATCCGAATCTGAAAATTGTCACGTGATCTCCTGAAGTCCGAAATTTATTAGGATGCTCCACTGTATCTCTAATGAGAGGCTGTCATTGCTTCCTCATTTAGATTGTAAAATGCTCTCGGGGAAGGAAGCTCTGTGGACGAGGGCATTAAACATTTAAAGATGCCAGTGTCTGGGATTAAAACCTTAATGAAGGTCCACATTGGAGTTCAGTTTGTCATCACTGCATTCGTATTTGCCCAGGATGATGCTGTCAGAATCAGAGTTTATTCGAAGGGCTTGTCAGTCCAGCTTAAACATGAACATGAACCCCTCCTCTCCTTCCCATACCCTAGATTGCACCATCACTAAATTCCTGAATCGGATTTTGGGCCTGGAGGTGCACCAGCAGAACTTTCTCTTCCAGTACTTCACCAACAACTTTGAATACCTGATTGACAAGGACAAAAAGGAAGGCAAATATGACATGGGTATACTTGGTAAGCAGCCAATCCTTCACACAATGGTTGTGTCTGTATGTTCATTTAAATACCTTCATTCTGATAACACATCCCAAGCAGCTTGTTTTGCTTCACACTCATGTATCTGCATCTAGTCTAAATGCAGAAGCACACGAGGAGTGATATATTTATTGACTTGAATCATCTATGCAGCACATTTGAATGTTTTCCAATTTATTGTGGGTTGAATTACATAGACTAGTCTGGCAAAACCACTGAACTGTATGATGCAGGGAGAGCTAATGTGACTGGAGTGTAGAGCTGTAATTTATATCTAGTATGTGTGTGTTTGTGGGGTTTTATTGATCTGTGTGTGTTATTAGATCTGGCTCCAGGTAATGATGAGATCCATGAAGAGAAACAGGAAGTGTTCCTGACTCCTGGGAATCCCCAAGAAGGCCAGGTCATCCTGTATAAGGTACTCACATCCTATGTGTTTATTATTTAAAAAAAAAAAAAAATTCCTCTTTATTACTTAAGGGCAACACTGGGGAATTTCTGTATTTAAAATGTTAGTCGCTTAATGATGTCATTGTCTCATGATGAGACAATGACAGTGCAACAATCTTGTGCGATATGAATGTCTGCTCGGGTGCATTTATTGTAGAAAACAAAACTACACTAAAAAAAAAAACTAACTAGAAATGTGAAATATAATTAAAAAGCAGATGTGCGTTATTTTTCCTTTCCATTCATTTGTCCATGCAGCATGTGAATTACGTTTTAATTTAGCATGGAACATGTGATTGAAAATCATTAGAACTGAAACATAAATATAATAAACCCACATGTCTGTAAAAATAGAAACTATTAGAAGTTAGAAACCACACGAGAAGCTAAAACTAATTTGGATTCCACGTCAAATCTGAACTATTAAATCATTAATTAACTACCAATGAATTAATGTTTGGATGTTAACACTATGAAATAACACACGAGTTGTGCAGTGACCAAAACAAAGTGTTAAACGGTTATCTCAGTTCTACATGAAAACTATTTGGGGGAAACAATTTCATTTAAAATATTTTTAAAAAAATGAGATTTAGAAATAAATTCACACTTTTTTTTTTTTTTTTTTTTTTTTTTTTTTTTTTTTTTTTACTATTTACATTTCAACCATATGCCTTCAAGGTTTTTAAGTCAGTAAAAATGGAGCATTGAATCTAGTGTGTGCAGGCTTTTGACTGGTAGTGTATTTAGAGACTGACATGCTTTTGCCATGCCGTTTTAAGATCAGCGTGGATCGGGGGATGCCGTGGGTCGAGGCCTGCAGCAAAGCAGACAAACTGACTGGGGAAAATGAGGGCTTCTACCTTTCCCACAAGGTATTTAGAACTATTACAGTAATCATTTATAAGTAATACGTTTTTACTATCTTCTACTTGTGCTTTCTTTATTCCTGTTGGTGGCTTGGTCAGTAGTTATGGTGGTCATTTTGTCTGTCTCCAGCTGCGAGGGAGCCAGCCGTGTGTGCTGCTGGCAGAGCAAGGTCGAGGACGTAATCTCATCGTCTATAAGCCTAACATCGGCAGACAAGCCCACCCTGAAAACCTGGAGAATCTGCAACAGCGGTACCGCAAGGTCAGAAGTGAGCCAGAGGCAGGCGCACCTTCACTCATTCACTCATTCGGTCATTACTTTCCACAACCGCATCATGATGTTCATTATTCTTAACAGTTGAGTGGACGGTTTAAAACTGACACTGTGTCATCTTGGTACACTGAGTAGCCTGGTTTGGATTTAAATAAGCGATTATATTAAGAGCCTATGATTGGGTCATTATTACAGTGATTTAATATGTTTCAGCTGGCAGCAATTCTTTTAATCCTAAGTGATAGTGTGTAGCTTCGCAGTTCTTAAACATCCATGTCGGAAGATGTAGCCTGTGGTCGTGGAAAAGTTTTTCCAGAAGGGGCAGATTATTGGCCTGCATCAAGCAAAATGTGCATTAAGGAGATTGCTGAAATCACTGGAATTGGGTTAAGAACTGTCCAATACGTTATTCAAAGCTGGAAGGATAGTGGTAAACTGTCAACTTTCCTGGAAGAAATGTGGTCGGGGAAGGAATAAATCTTGAACGATCGTGATGGGAGAGCTTTAAAACTCTTGGTGATGTCATGTCGTAAAAAATTGACAGTGGAACTCAATGGCTGTGTTTAGTAGTGAAAGTAAGAGCATTTCCACACACACACACACTACGCAACAGGAACTTACAGGATCGGGACTAAACAGCTGTGTGGCCACAGGAAAGCCATTTGTTAGTGAGGCTTCTTGAATAAAACGACTTAAATTTGCTAGGGAGCTTCAAGATTGGACTGTGGAGCGATGGAAAAAGGTCATGTGGTCTGATGTGTCCAGATTTACCCTATTATACTCCACGTCTTAATTCGATTTTTGTTTACTTCGAGTATGACTTCAGTCGGATTAAGGTCATCAATAATCGCTGTTTACATGTTCGTTTCTTAATCAGAGTATCGTCTTAATCGGGTTCATCAGATTATTGTTGTCCATGTAGACGAACTGATTGGCCACCACAGAGTCCTGCCCTTAACCCCACTGAAAGTCTTTGGGATGCACCGGAGAAGACTTTTTTACGAAGTGGTTCGACTCTGGATGGAAATAAGTGTCGTAATGTTGCATAAGGTTGTCAAAACAAACGCACGCTGTAATCAGAGCTAAAGGTGGTGCAAGGAAATATTAGTGTGTGCAACTTTGTTTTGGCCGGCGAGTGTACATTCTTCATGTTAGGAAGCGCTGTAATCCCAAAGTCTGACATACTTCATGAACATTATTAAGGACAGTGTAAACCTTGGAGTGTTTCAGATCAGTGTTGCACAGTGACACCTAGTGGATATCAGGAGCCAGGTCCTCACTTCTGTTTTTGGTTTATTACGCTGCTGTAGGTGACCCCAGAAGAGGCCAAAGATTGCTGGGAGAATCAGTTTGTCTTCTCGTTCAAGAAGTGCAGCCATGCCAACTGGTGAGTAACGAAAGGTTATGAGGTGTCTTTTTTTTTTTTTTTTTTTTTTTTTTTTTTTTTTTTTTTTTGTGTGCTGAAGCATCTCAGACAGAAGAAGGGAAAAAAGATCAGATTGTTGCTTGTGTGTATATATATGGGTGTCTGCAGTATTTGATTAGATTTTTTTATTTTTTTGATCAAGGTCTGACGTATCAACTCGTCATATGTCTAAGCTGTGTGTGTGTGTGTTTATAGGAAAGGTAAGTGTAAGCAGTTGGAGCAGGGTCAGGAGTGCTGGCTGGGCATGCGTCTGCGGCAGTACCACATGCTGTGCGGAGCTTTGCTGAGAGTGTGGAAGCGAGTCGCAGATGTCGTCTCTGACATCACCAACTCCAGCATCCTGCAGATTGTGCGCCTCAAAACCAAACAGAATAGCAAGCAAGTCGGTAAGAATTACAATTTGCGCACACATACACAAGACAGACACTGCACAAACCATTCACACCGTCACCTTAGAAGCGATGGTATATAATCATTCTGGATTTTGCGTTAATCAATCAATGAATGATGGTGGTACTGTGTTTAGGTTACACAATGTTCTGTTTAAATCTCCTTCAGGTATAAAGATACCAGAGAACTGTGTTGAGCGTGTGCGTAGCGAGCTCTCTCAGATGGACTCTGAGGTGAAGCGAGCTCGGCAGCAGAAGGAGCAGCGCGCGCAGGAACAGCGCGTCCTCCAGGAGCGTCTCAGGCTCGAGCAGCAGAAGTTCCTCTACAGCCGCAAGCCCTTCAGTCGCCCTGCTATGCATCTACCAAACCCCCCTCCGTACCCAAGCCCACGGCCAGGCTGGGCTGCTCTGCCCAAGAGCCAAGCTGTGGACGAAGTGCTGGACCTCACACTCAGCCCCTGCCCGTCCCCTGAGCCCAAACCCACTCGTGCGAACGGTGTAGCAGCGAGGCTGAAGTTCCCGGAGACGTTTCACCTGGAAGAGCTGATCTCGCAGGAGCAGCAGAGGGCGAGGCGACCGCCCTTACATCCCAACAGCTTAGACACACTGCAAACCATACACACACAGAAGCAGCAGCAGCACACGGTGCTGAGCGTGTTGCAGCAAAACAGGGCGAACCCAGGACATTTGCTCACGCCGCAGCAGAACTCCGGTCAATTCAACACGCAGCTGCTGAGACACAACGGGAGCAAACCGGACATTAACACGCTAACCAACCACGGCATACGCGTGCAACAGTTTCAGCAGCATGTAAACTCTGTATCACGGCCACCTCAGTTGCTTCAGCCCTCCCCTATACAGCAGGACGCTCATCAACACTCACTGATGCACATGCACACACACAGTTTGCATACGCATGTACGGGAAAACCAAATGCCAGTCAGCGAACCTGCTCCACTTTCACTAAAACTGGCTCAGCAGGGCTCTCTCAGCAATCAGTCGGTCACGGAAAGTTCTGCGACTCCGCAGGACAACTTCAGTTTCGACCTCGACCTGCTCAGTCATCCTGCATACTCGTTAACCTCTAAAGGCCCTCCCTCCCCTTCGTTTTCTTGTCCTTCCCCTGGGACGTCATCGCTCTTCTCTTCAGACCCCCAGTCGTCTTCCCTCTCGGACTCCATCTCCCCTTCTTCTCTGTTTGCGCCTTCGTCCGACCGACCGCTTCTTCCGTTACCCAACGGCCACTGCAGCTCAGACGCCCAGGATGTCCACAAGGCCCTAATGGCTCGCGGAGGTCCTGTAGACCGCCGCCACTCCGTCATTCAGTTCAATCCTCTAGACTGGGACGCCACCTAGTGGCCAATAATGCCTGCGAGCTTATATCACCACTGTACATGCACGTGGCAGTACTGTCACTTTTCTTTACTGTGATCTCAGCAGGTCTGGCTGAGGTATTTTGCAGTCGGTGTTGTTCTTTCTGCAGTTTGTCCACCCCCATCCTAGATCATTCGTCCACTGGCTGTAGTATACAGGTGCGTCTCAAAAAATGTTAATATCCTGGGAAAGTTCATTTTGTTTCCATTATTTAATTCAAAAAATGGAACTTTCATATATTCTAGATTCATTACACATAAAGTGAAATATTTCAAGCCTTTTTTTGTTTTGTTTTAACGTGATTACGGCTTACAGCTCACGGAAATCAAAAATCCAGTATCTCAAAATATTCAAATAAAGAATTTATCATACAGAAATGTCTACCTGAGAAGCGCTCTAATAAGCTAATTAACTCAAAACACCAGCAAAGGTTTCCCGAGCCTTTAATCTCTCGGTCACAATCACGGGGAAGATGAAAGTAAACGTTGCATTTCATTTGGAAATCAAGGTTCCAGAGTCTGGCGGAAGAGTGGCAAGGAACAGAACCCAAGCTGCTTGAAGTCCAGTGTGAAGTTTCCAGTCAGTGATGATTTGAGGTGTCATGTCATCTGCTGGTGTTGGTCTGGTGTGTTTTCTCAAGTCGAGAGTCGATGCAGCGTCTACCAGGAGATTTTAAGCACTTCATGCTTCCATCTGCTGAAAGATTTATAGAGACGCTGATTTCCTTTTCCAGCAGGACTCGGCACCTGCCCACAGTGCCAAAACTACTAGTAACTGGTTTACTGACCGTGGTATTACTGTGCTTGATTGGCCAGCCGACTCACCTGACCCGAACCCCATGGAGAATCTATGAGTGACACCAGACCCAACAATACAGACGAGCTGAAGGCCACTATCAGAGCAACCTCGGCTTCCATAACACCTCAGCAGTGCCACAGGCTGATCGCCTCCATGCCACGCCGCATTGATGGAGTCATTCGTGCAAAAGGTTTAAAGCCTCAACCGAGTATTGAGCGCATAAATGAACATACTTTTCACAAGGTCGACATTTCTGTATTATGAATTCTTTATTCTAATATTTTGAGATGCTGGATTTTTTTATTTCCATGAGCTGTAAGCCATAATCATCAAAATTAAAACAAAAAGAGGCTTGAAATATTTCACTTTATGTGTATTGAATCTAGAATATATCAAAGTTCCACTTTTTGAATTAAATTACAGTGGGGGAAAAAATGAACTTTTCCACGATATCACATTTTTTGAGACGCACCTGTAGTTCCTTACAAGTGTTTTCATCAGCAGTGTTTCTTCCTTCACTGAAATTAAGGTCCATTCATTCAGGATGCTTTCAGGATACATTTGGTAGTTTTATGGCTCGTGGTTTAGGTGAGGTGGTTATTTTCCCAGTTAATAAAAAAAAAAAAAACATTTTTAGAGCGGTACACTAGTTCAGATTTCTATGGAAGTCGTATCTGAATATGGTTTAATCATCTCAAATATGTTGCAAAGCATTAACTAACCTATTTATCACTATAGATCACTATAGCTCCTGGTGCTGCTTCTGAATGATGCAGATTTCCATATATGATGATTCTTCCTGGGGTTTTTATTTAAATTTTATTTTTTTATTGTTGTTACCGACCAAATGCAAGTGTCATCACTTAAATACTGATCAGTTTGGATTATTCAGAACAACTACAGACATCCTGGAAAACTCTCATCAGTGCACCTTTTAAACGCTTTTGAAACATCAAATACATTATGTATATTTATTTATATGGTCCTTTTGGGCTTTTGTAACACCTACTCCTGCTTCCTGTTGAAAACTGAATCAAGACCTGGAAGAAAATGCCTTTAGCTCAGTCAGTGCCTTTGTATCATTTAAGATGCAGTCAACAATATTGTGTGTGTGTGTGCGTGCGCATGAGCGTGCATGTGTGTATGTTCTATAAAAGCAGATTAAATGCGTATTATTTATTATTGCGATCATCAACTTGCACCCTCTACAAAGTTATCTGCTCTACTTCATCAGAGGGGCTCACTGACTTAGAAATTTCTAATACTGCTGTTTTTAAATACTGACCCCGTGAAATTTTTTCCCCCCTATAATTCCGTGGGCCTGAGCTTGAGTAGAGGGACGGAATGTCTGGAAATATCTAGGGTATGAAAATAAAGCTAACAAACGTCATCCCTAGGATAATGAAGTACTCTATTTGCTTTACTGCTTGTGTACTTTCTCAGGTATAGTGTAAACTTATTACTGTCCAGACCAATTATTATTTAACTCAAATAATTAAAGGACCTTTTTTTTTTCTCTCTTTTCTTTTTTTAACTTTGGGGATTGAACACCAAATTATTTATTAGGCAACTCAGTTATCTTAAGAGCTTTTTTTTTTCTTTTTTTTTTTTTCTTTTCCTTGAACCAATTACATTATTAAAGACTTTTGACAGTTAAACTACTGGACCTCATGCTAACCTCAGTCTCCTTCTTGAGGGAGTAAAACATTTTAGCAATAAAGATAAATTCGCCCCTTGAACAAGTAAAAAAAAAAAAATAATAATAATAAAAAAAGAGCCTGAAACTTGATTAGGATTCTTGTTGGGCTCTCCTTTGTTTGAAATATTTTTCAAATCTATCAGAAGACTATTATATTTCAAAAAAGAAAGAGGAAAAAAAGAAAAGATTACTAAGGATACGTTTCTTATGAGGTCAAGATATTCTTGTATAGGTGGAACGGAAGCAATTTGTTGTCTTTGGTGTCGTTGCTGTTGTTCTTGATGTTTGTATTCTTGTTATAATGACTATAATTATTGTTATTTATATCCATGGGACATTTTTAGTGGTGGTTAGTCCTGGTTATAATCTTGAGTAGTTTAACACTTTTTTAAACGTCTTGTTCGGGTCTTCTCTTCCTTTCTTCATGTATTCTCTATTTACGGAAACGTCGACGCTTCTCTTTAACTCGCCACCAAATCTACTGCACTGCCTTGCACCCTGTCCAACATCGCTGTGTCATTTACATCTCGGTCGTCTTTCGCAGTAAGTGATTACAGATGTACAAATTTATCTTTATTTTATTTTTTTATTATTGGGTTTTAGTCATTGATCCCAGTCACACCAAAGTCTCCAGCATGGTCTCGCGTAATCTCAGGAAAAGTTAGGGAATCTTTTTAAGCAATGCACGGCAGTGAAACACTGTGCTGCATTTCTGACTACTGTAGTTCATAGATTTAGGCTTTTCAATATTTCAGAAAAGAAAAATCGATCAGATTATGAAACGGCTTTCCGATATCCCTGATATTGATTGATTCGTAATCCCATCCAAAAAAAAAAAAAAAAAAGAAGCTCCTCCACTGATTGGACAGTCAGTTTCCGCCGTCATTTTTTGCCATCACTGTCCTGTTTACTGTGCGTTATTGTAAATGGTTCCTTGACGTTTTCCCCCCCCAACATGTCTCTAGTCTTGAGATATATTCGCCCACTGTGTAAGAGATGAGACTGCTCTGTTATTGCTCAGAAACTCGTCCGATTTCTTTATACTCTTTCTCTACCCAGACTTTTATATTCTGTATAAAAGAAGAAATCACAAAACGAACACTTTCATAATAAAAATACAAAACATTTATTAAAAGTGCTACTGATTGTATGTATTATTATTATTATTATTATTTCCAGTAAAAATTTTATTTTAAGCACTTTTACCTTGGGCTTCTGTATTTTATCTGAATATTTATGATTTTAGTTGGAAATGTAAATATTGTAAACAACTGTGCCTTTTGATTCATTCTGAACGTTTTCTACAACATAACAGAAGGAATATATTGTACTGCAATATTAATTTTGTTAACAAACAAAATAAAAGTTTAAAGAGTTTGTTGAAATCATGTCTCGACTACCCCGTATCTGTTTGTCTTTTTATCTGTTGACGTGTCTGGGCTGCAACGTTACAGGTACGTGCGTAAATATAAACGGATTTTAAAAAGTGTCTTTCCTTGAGCAATTAAAAAGGGTTAGTGTTGGAAAATATGAGAAAAAATTTGAGACTTACCGGGTAAGTCACGTTACCCTGTCATGTTTTATAGTATCTGACCTCAGAGGAGGATATTCAGTCCTTCTAGGATTTTTGCAATCAAAGGAATGAACGCAAAATCAAGCTGACGCCGCAATATTCTGAGGAGCTTGTGATTTGTTTTTAAAAGGTCACCAGAGATTTGCCGCAGATTTGGGCCGAGACGTGTCATGTGACGTCATCACAACACACATTCAGCCGAAGCCCTTTTCGATTCACGTGCGTTTTTTATTTAGTCCTGCCCTAAAGAAGCGATTTCACATAACAGATGTTTACATATAGTCCACAAGACACAAAAATAACTGAATTTACACAAATGAACCGGTTCAAAAGTTTACACACACTGGATTCTTAATCCCATGTGTCGTTACCTGGATGATCAGCGACTGTTTTTATGTTGTGTGATAGATGTTCATGAGTCTCTTGTTTGTCCTGATCAGTTAAACTGCCCACTGTTCTTCAGAAAGAAAAAAAAACCCTGTACATTCTTTGCTTTTCCTGCATCTTCTGCATCTTTGACCCCTTTCCAACAGTGACTATATGATGTTGAGATCCATCTTTTCACACTGAGGACAACTGAGGGACTCGTACACGACTATTACAAAAGGTGCAAACATTCACTGATGCTCAAGAAGGCAATACGATATATTAAGAGCCAGGGGGGTGTAAACTTTTGAACAGGATGATCGTTATAAAAATCGTTATGAATTTGTCTTCTGGGAAATTTTATGTTTTATGTAGCTTCTGAAAGGTGGTATTAAATGGAAGAAAAAAGATCTTTAAATAAAATCATTTACACTGGTCATCCTTTTCAAAAGTTTATACCCCCCTGTTATGTGAAATAGCTTATTCGGGGCAGTACTAAATTAAGAAAAAATTTAAATGCATTTTTTATGATCCCTCTTATTTAAAAATAATATTTTTAACATTTTGCAGATTCATCAAGGAGTGTGTAAACTTATGACCTCAACAGTATGGATACTTTACAATCTTGATTTTTGTCCTCATTCAGATGTCAATACTGTTATTAATTTGTCCTCTAAACAGCCCTATTGATGATGAGGCGAATGCCATTGAAGTAGAATTACTATCAAATGCAGATGACTTAGAGTTGAGTGCAGAAGTTTGCATACCCCTTGGACAAAATGAAGGCAATGTATAAAGGATAAATCCAAAAAATGTAGAAATTTAATTTTAAAAATCCAGAAATTTTAATGGTTTCCACTACAAATTCCATTAAAACCATTAATAAATGTAGTATGTTTTGGGCCATATTCTAATAGGAATTAATGCTTTGTATTGGTTTCCACTAGACATAAACATGCCACCAACAGAACCCAACACATTACCAGTAGAGACCCACAAGGACCATTATAGTTTCCATTAAAACCATTAGAATTTCTTTACTGGCGGTCATGCCAAAAGTTTGAACTGTTTGAGTTTAATTGAATGTGAGAGAGAGAGAGAGAGAGAGTGTGTGAGAGAGAGAGAGAGAGAGAGTGTGTGAGAGAGAGAGACACAGAGAGAGTGTGTGTGTGAGAGAGTGTGTGTGTGAAAGAGAGACAGAGAGAGAGAGAGACAGAGAGAGAGAGAGAGAGAGAGAGAGAGAGAGAGAGAGAGTGTGTGAGTGAGAGAGAGAGAGAGAGAGAGAGAGAGAGAGATGTATACATGAAGGAAGTAGTAGATGAGGGCAGACTTTCAGCCCCCCCCCCCCCCCCGGAAAACGACTCGCGAGACTTGCGACATGCACGCGCAACTGTCAACGGCGCGCGACTGAAGTAGGCTACCAGAGAAACGCCGTTGTTTTTTGTTTGTTTGTTTGTGGGTTTGTGGATATGTGTATAGTCAAACACATTACACCTTGTTTGTTTCATTAAAACGGTAAAAGTTTTATTTGGAAATGTTTTCTCGGAAGAGAAAGGAGTTGACTAAAACGCCTTCGGTTTCAAAGAAGTCTCAGTCAGGAAATCCTGGAGCTCACTGCACTACGGTAAGATCACTTCAGCAGCTTCCTCTCCTTCTCTTCTCTCACTCACCCAATATTATTTATATAATAATAATAATAATAATAATAAATTATAATAATATTGGGTATATATATTTCACTAAACAAGATTTGAATAGCAAGTATGTTTGAAACACATCTAACGTCACATTCACATAACTGTCATTAGCTTGAGCTGCTAAACATAGCTGTTTTTTTAGGTTTACTATTAACACATAACTCTTACAAATTTTTATTTATTTATTTAGTTATTAGCTTTGGGGTGTTTTTTTTTCGCTTCAAACACAACAAACACCAAATGAACAGTTTAGAATATATTTATTTATTTATTTATTTTATTTATTTTCAACGCGAAGCCTATAGTTTGCGCATGAGCTCTAAACCAATCAGAATCATGCAGCTCCAGAATGCTGGATTCTCATTGGTTCTCACAGCACTACAGACTACATACAGGTGAAGAAACTAACAGCACGCATAAGTATGTTAAAGTTGCAACAGTCGAGCTTTTACATTTCTTACTTTCCAGAAATCACCTGGAAAATCATGTAGAGCATGAAGAGCAATCATTTTAAGCCATGGTCTCCAGTGTTGCCAAACTCCTCCCTCTGAAAATCTCCATACCACCCTGAAAAGTCTCCAATTTTCACAAAAAGTCGCCAAATATGAAAAGAACGTACATGGAGGTCTGCATATGTGTATATTCTAAATAAAATAAAATTAAAAAATTCCTACTCATATAGCATGTCTGTATATAGTTAAAAAGTAAATGCGTAAAGTAAAACCTTATCTAAAACAGGCCAAGCTGTTCTTCATTGGGATCATCTTTCTCCTCATATGATGCCATTGTCCCAGCTTTCTCAGTTACATCACATGGAAGACTGTCATTCCAACAGGTTTTGCCACAAGCCAAAAGTCCATATCTTAAACATTTATTTTACAATGTTTAACTGACTGAGGACTCTCTCCACATCTGCGTTACTGTATCGTAGTGTCAAACCTTGTCACAGCTGGGTTATATCGTTCTTTAAAGGGATTCTCACCTGCTGCGTATCTGTACAAATTTACTTCAGTCCACGAGTTCTCTGTACTGGCCACGTTTTTGCCAACGGACGTAGGGAAAGGTCTGCCGTTGTCTCTCGAGTTTCCCGATTTCTTCTGGAGTGGTCACAAATGCTTCGGCCAACTCAACAATCATTGGTTTTCGAGGGAGTCCGAGCAGGCTCGTAGCATGATTGAGCGCGACCATAAGATTACGGCGGTGTGTGGCCAACCAGTGCCCCAAATAAAAACATCTCCAAAAAAAATTCGCAAATTTTATTTAAATATAGCCAAAGTCTTTGCGACTCCTTGTCTCAGATCTGTTATAGAGCATGAAAACACATGAATACCTTCTGACCAGTCAGAATCGAGAATACAACAGCGTTGGGAATCACAGGTTTATATCGATACGCTTTGTTTTAATATATTATCGTGATGGTTTCTATAGTAACAGCCTGAATATGATCACCGATACAGCAAAGCTTTCTGTAAGTAGACTGCTGTTTAACATTTATGGAAGGAGTCTCCAGTGTCAGCTTCGGTAACTTCTCCAAAGACAAACACACCCTGTCACAACACCAAGTCACAGAGACATGCCTATACTTGTACTGTGTTTAAGAAATCCGTATTTATTCATAATCCATATTTATTCATATTAATCCATATGCACCCCAAACAAATCCACGCATGCCCACCTCCTCGTCTCTTTACACCAGGGTAATGTTTCATAACAAGCCTTGTCAGGTGTTCCTTTTTCAATTTTTGATTCCAGACAATGCAGGAAGAGAAGTTTTCGACAATAATAATAATTTTTCGACAATAATACTTCACACTGCATTGCTCTGGGCTGCATTTTTTTTTAACCCACTCCTGTATTTACTGCAGAAGTCTCAAAAACTTCAAAAAAAAAAAAAAAAAAAAGTCTCGACGCTTTTAGTGTTCTATAACAATATTAATGGCTATTTCTAGTGAACTGGTGAAAGGTTTTTATTATATCAGCACTCGGAGATATTTAGTAGTAATGTAGATGCTGTGGTATCAGACGAGGAAACCTGTTCTATGGAAGAAAGTTAAAGTAGGCACGTTAAATACGACCCGTATTTCAGTCTGAGAGAGTATGGAAGGTACTGTATGGTTTGAGTGGTTTTTAGACTTTTAATATTTGCTTCATGTATTTGCTCGTCATTTCATCCTGATCATCATTCATTCGATATTCATTACAAAGCGCATGCCATTCTTTTCATTCTTTAATCGAATCCGTCCATCTTGTTCTTGTAACCACTGCCCCGTTTCTTTCTGTCCATTCTCTTTCCATTTTTTAAAAGTGGAGATAATGACGAGACAACACAAGATAATACTCCATCCATCTTGTTCTTTTAATCCATTATTCCATCTCATCCCATTTATTCTCTCTCTCTCCCTCTCTCTCTCTCTCTGTCCGTTTTTTTCCTCTCTCCCCAATGTGTAAATCCAGCTCTCGGTTCTTCAGGAGCAGCCTCAGAGAGACACTATCGATGGTGTGTCCTCGCTGGCAGTGCCGGATTTGGTGGTTCTGTCCTCATGTCCCGGCACTCCCTCCATCATCCACAGTAAGCTCATGGCATCACCCACTGCCAACCTGAAGCGCTCTACAGGACTTAGCCGCCATGCCAGCGCTGCAGGGTTTCCATTTCAGACCGCCGGAGCCTGGGGCTTCAACAGGAACCAAGGGAAGTGTTTTGAGAGCACCGAGGGGACCGCCATCGACGTAGAGGACATCCCGCCTTTACTGAGGGACGTGGCACGCTTCGCAGAGGCTGTAGAGAAGCTCAAGGATGTGGTGCTGTACGAAGGTGGGCTCTTGGGTTTAAATTCTGATTTTGTTTCTTCCTGGAAGAAAGGTGTAGTTGGATTACTGTATACATACGCAGAGACTGTAAATAGATAGAAACGCGTCTGTCTGTTTAGCACACCAGGAAATATCGTGTTTTATCAGCCACTGAAAACTAATTCAGTGTTGTGAAGCTCTATTTCTCCAACAAGGTTAATATCATTTTGCATTCATGTCAAGAGAAGTTCTCATTCAGCGAATGCAACAGTAACAATAACACCCACAGAGGCTCTGTAATGAAGGCTGCATATGAATGAAATGTATGTTATAAACAATGTAAATATATCAAAAATACAAGGCAAGTTGTAAGCCGGATTTACGGCCTGGTTTTGCCCTCGCAGACAAAAGAGAGTGGGGATCGGTGTGTGCCAGATTTTGTGCCATCACAACCAAAGATGGCCACCGACAAAGTTCTGTAATTTGGAAAGTGTCAGGATATTTTATTTTATTTTATTTTTTAACTAAAGTCTCATAGCGAACGTTGCCATGACACTCGTCTAAAATCCACCGATAAGAGGATGGCATTGGGTTTACTCAAAACCCGAAACTTGTGAAATGCTTACGTTTGAACAAGTGATCATTTAAATAAAAAATATCACATATATTTTTCCCTACACGTCTGAGAGTGAGTTGCAAATCTACCACGAATGCTAACGGATAGGGGAAAAAACATTATTACCACAAATGTAATTTAAAGAATAGACGTTCCATGTACAGTCCCCTCCGAAACTATTGGAGCGGCAAGGCCAATCGATTTGTTTGTGCTATACACCAAAGACATTTGGGTTTGAAAACAAAAGATGGATATGAGACGAGAGATCAGGACTTCAGATTTTATATCCTGGTATTTACATCTATATGTGTTAAACAACACAAAACATTGAACCTTATGTATGAGGGATGGGCATGAGTACTCGATTACCCTAATGAGACCTCAATGATCGATTGTTAAAAATTCAAATTTTGGTTGTACTGTTTTTCTGTTCCGGTCTCTATAGGAACCCTTATTAAAACTGGCTAAAGAGAGCGACTGAATCACTTCAACAGAAACTTTTTGAGCGTTAGTAAGGATAAAAATGAACTCCGGGTCGAGTTGTAAACTTTATCAATTCCTTTTATAAAATAAACTTGAGAAATTCCTGGAAAATACTTGTTTTGAGCACCAGCAAACCTGAAAAGAACGTGCGTGTCTTGCATTCATTCTTGCCAAATATTGACGAGAGGAAACGAGCACGGCTTGCAACCTTGAAGTTAAAATACCCCTCCAAAAGTAGGTTTGTGTGTGCTCTTATCATTTTGTGGACAAAAAGCCCTCCGAACTTCACCCCGATCCAGAGCTGTATCTAGGATATGAACGCCCACCGGTAACCAATCTAGTTACTCAAGCTGCTAACTTTCTGACCGAGCTCTAACTCTCTGCTTTCGAAAAAAAAAAAAAGTTGCCATGTTCCCTGTACAAAACCTGGCCTTCTTTTATTTGGGCAGGTAATTATACGCTTGTGTGCTTTTGTAATTTCGGCATTCCTCGCCATCAACGCCTTCAGAGAAACCGAAGTAGATAATAGTAGCTTCTACCCAGCATATCATCTACCCAGTCACTGAACTTTGACGGGTGAGGCACTGTCAAATAACGGTCATCGCGACACTATAAAGCGTTGGCACTATGGAGCCATATGCATCTTTTAGCCATTTTCACAAGTTTTAACGCCGCGTTATCAGCAAGGAACATACGCTAATTTGACCGTAAACACCAGAGACCGGAAATGTAAAACAAGCGTCCGGTGTGAGCCTGGTGAGACTTCTGCGTTCAGGAAAAAGGTAGATATGATGCTTGTATTTTTATTATGCTAGGATTTTTTTGGTACTTTTTTTTTTGTTACAAACATTATAACAGCCTGTAATATTGAACAAGTGCGACACTGAAACAAGAAGATGCATAGCAGAAGCAAAAGACGTCCGTGTTACATACAGTATTTGAACATGGACAACAATGTAGTTCTACTGAGTACTCAAGTAGACAAATTGAACAAAATGCCCATCCCTAAAATGTATAGGAGCAGATGAGTCTTGAAGTAAATGAAAGTAAATTACACTTATATTTGGTTGATTATCCCTTGCTTGCAGTAACTGCATCAAGCCTGTGACTCACTGACATCACCGAATTGTTGGTCTCTTCTTTTGTGATGCTTTTTGGATGCATTTCGGGGGATTTCTCTCTTCAGGAGGTGAAACACATGCTCAGTCGGGTGAGGGTCTGTTGATTGACTTGGACAGTCTAAAACCTTACATTTTTTCCCTCTGGTTAAGTCCTTTGTCGAGTTGGCGGTGTGTTTTGGATCGTTGTCTTGCTGCATGAATAATTTCCATCCGATTAATTTGGATGCATTTCTCTGTAAATTGTCAGACAAAATGTTCCCGAAAAGTTCTGAATTCATTCTGCTGCTACCATCATGAGATACATCATCGATAAAGATTAGTGAGTCTGTTCCAGAAGCAGCCATCCAAGCCCAAGCCATGACACTACCTCCACAGATGAGCTTGTATGTTTTGGATCATGAGCAGATCCTTTCTTTCTCCACACTTTGGCCTTTTCATCACTTTGGTAGTGGTTAATCTCTTGTGGCTCGTCTCTGTATTTCTTTGTGAATTCCAATCTGGCTTTCCGATTTTTACTGCTGATGAGTGGTTTTCATCTTGTGTTTTGGCCTCTATATTTCTGCTCTCGAAGTCTTCTTTGAATGGTGGATTGTGATACCTTCACCCCTGCCCTGTGGAGGTTATTGGTAATGTCACTGACTGTTGTTTTTGAGTTTTTCTTCACAGCTCTCACAATGTTCGTCATCAGCTGTTGTTGTTTTCCTTGGCCGACCCATTCAGTGTCTATCTCAGTACACCAATGGTTTCTTTCTTTTTCAAGACATTCCAAATTGTTGTATTGGCTATGCCCAATGTTTGTGCGGTGCTTGATTGATTTTTCTTCGTTTTTCAGCTTCAAATTGGCTTGCTTTTCTCCCATAGACAGCTCTCTGTTCTTCATGTTTGCTTGTCCTTTTTTTTAATAACAAATGCAGACTTCACAGGTGAAACTGAAGTCTAAAACCAAGAGTAGATGTTCAGAGCTATTCATTCTTTAAACAATCAATCTAACAGGACACACCTGGGCACCAAAAAACACTTATCAGTCACATGTTCCAATATTTTTTGATGACTTGGAAAAAAAATTGGATGGGTTCAAACGAAAGCTGCCATGTTGTAAGTTGTTTAACACGTCTAGATGTAAATATGAGGAAAAGAAAGCTGAAATTCTGATCCATCATCTCACATTCATCTTTTGCTCTCAAACACAATTGTCTTTTTTTTTTTGCATAGCAAAAACAATTGATTTGGCCTTGCTGTTCCAGTAGTTTCAGAAGGGGTTGTATTACCCAGCTACAAACTCCTCCAAACTTCCCTTTGCTTTTAAAAGCGTTTCTCTAGGCAGAACGGTGCTACTGTTATACCGAGGGATTGTTTCTGTTTATTCTGCCTGAGCCCGGATCGTACTCTTTGATAAAGTAAGCAGAATTTTTTCTTTTAATCAAAGGTCCATGATTAGAGGATCTTCACTGCGTAGTCTGACTGGTCAACATGTTATCACACAGCCTGCTGTAGAATTCAGCCCAGATCATCTCATACAGTGTGACAGTGAAGTAAGAAGCTTTAAAAGATCAGAAAACAGGCTGGCATGATGTGTTCGTGAATAAAACGTACCGATTGTAAACCATTCTTTTTTTGATCAATGAGAACAGTTCTTTGAAATGGACTGGCTAGAATGTCAAGTCTAGATGCTTTTTAAAAAATAATAATTTTGATATGAACTAGGCAACATTCTGGTGCTAGAAGTCACAAGCCTATACAAACACACAAGTTCAGGCAGTTGCTGTAAAACATATTAACCCTCAACTCTGCCGTAATTCTTTTGAAAAAAGGCCATATCTGCTTTCAGATGTAGCTTTTTATTTTTTTCTCTCCGTTTCCCCGGTGATAAAGAGGAAGGAAAGGAATGGTGCGTCAAATGTTTTTGTTGTGACTTGTTGCTCGAGATTACACACGTCTGCTATGCAGGACTACCTGCTCTCTGAAGCTGAGGAGTGTCTTTAGAGTAATAATATAAGCAATATGTATACAATTCCTGTAAAAAGATCCTTTGGTACTTTAATGACTTTTAAAGTGATCTTAAGTAGGATGGTAACACAGAGTAGTGCTTTGTAAGGTTTATAAGGCAGCTACTTCCCAGCACTGATGGAGCACATTAAGGAAATATAACTCATTGTCTTCACCCTTTTCGTCTGTAATTTTTCCTGAATTATCTGGAATTCCCAAAAAAAAAAAAAAAAAGGGAGCGAGTTTCGTTTTAAAGTCTGAACAGCATTCAGTTATCGGGCCGTCAGACCTGACGCACTTCCTTTAAGCACTGCTGTTTTCACCAACGCTGCTTCCTGTTTACATTACAGGCCATAGAGACAGAGGCATGGTATCATCATGTGGGACTTTACTAGTCAAATGCCCCGTGTAGGTCCCCCTCTAACCTCACCAAACTATCAAAGAGTGACTGAAACCTAGAGACACTTATGAAGGTGAATGAAAACTGACAGCGAATTGGAGGAATTGGGTTAAACCAATGAATACTGTTTGTCCTGGGAATGTAGCATCATGGTAAATTTCACCGTTTCAGTATTGCACAGTATTGTGGGTTTCTGAGGTGATGATATTAATCATCATCATCATCTCCTCAAACACTCTGCTGTTGTTGCACTAACAAGTCTTTCATGGGAAAATCCCACCAAAGCCTCATTACAGCAATCAGAATCATGTGTTGTGGTCAGAAGAGGCCAAAACCTTACTGGCTATGAGTACTATCAATATGTCATGTTGTTAAAAGAAGGAAGAAGGAAAAAAATGGACTGAAGGAGAAGCCTCCCACAGTGGAGGTGGAGCATTGATGTTTTGGGGCGAGTGGGCTCTGTGGAGATTTCTGACTTATTGGAGGATATTATTGCCTCAGACCTGGTTAAGACTTTACTGTAGATATATCTTTTAAAAAGATAACGTCCCTAAACAATGAAAAAGATGTAAAGAAAGAAAAAAGGAAGAAAATAAGTCACTGACAAAGAAAGAAAGAAAGAAAGAAAGAAAGAAAGAAAGAAAATAAAGACAGTCAGTTTCTAGGAAAGAAAAGAAAGAATGAAAATCAGTGGCAAAGAAAGAAAGACAGTCAGTTATGAAGGAAGGAAGGAAGAAAGAAAGAAAGAGGAAAAAGTGACAGAAAGAAAGAAGTGACAAGAAAGGAGAGAGAAAGAAAGAAAGAAAGAAAGAAAGAAAACAAAAGAAAAAAGAAGGAAGGGATGAAGGAAATCGGTGACTTTGAGGAAACAGGAGGCGAGTTGGATGCAGGTGCAGATTTTAGTTTAATAAAGACCAAAACAAAACACCAATCATAAACTATCAACTTATGTCACAAAGTTAAGCCACATAATCATGAAACAACATACATTCGCCCTGGAAGCATAACGCACAAAGAACGCCAACGCAAGAAAAAGAGTGCTGTACAAACAGTGACTTAAATACCTGTGCTCATTACTCAAACTGTGAATCAGGTGTAACCAGTCATGTGACGTGATCATGTGTCTAGCAGTAGCTAATGAGGCTAGTTCCAGCATATCCATGACAGTGACAGAGAAAGAAAGAACGTGAGTTACTAGGAAAGAAAGGAAAAAATGAAAATAAGTGACAAGAAAAGAAATGAAATGCAGTCAAAAATATCGAAAGAAGAAAGTTACTGACAACGAAAGAAAGAAAGACAAAGTTAGACAGTGAACGATAGAAAGTAACTGACAATGAAAGAAAGAAAGAAAAAGTTACTGACAACAAAAGAAGGAAAAAGTTACTGACAACGAAAGAAAGGAAAAGTTACTGACAATGAAAGAAAGAAAGTTACTGACAATGAAAGAAAGAAAGAAGTCAGTGACAAAGAAAGAAAGAAAGAAACAATTAAAAAATTAAAGACAGTTACTAGGAAAGAAAAGAAATTCTGGAAGTCAGTGACAGAAAAAAAGAAATGAAAGAAAGACAGTCAGTAACAGAAAGAAAGAATTATTCATTGACAGGAATGGAAGGAAAGAAAAGACATTCACATGAACAGACATAGTCACAGGAAGATAAAATCTTCCTGCAAAAGTGCTGTTTCACCAGATATTGACTAGGGGTGCCAATAGTTTTGACATGGCTGTTTTGCAGAAATAGTTTCACTTCTTAAGATACATTTTCTAACTGAAGCAATAATGTGTTAAATTAAAACATTCACATATAAAGTGATTCCATGTGTTTAAGCTCGGAATACCACTTACTGCATGTGTCTTTAAATACATATTCAATAATTTGCTCATTTTCATAAAGAAAGCTAATAAATCTAGATTTAATTGTATGAAATCTGAAAGAAACTTTATTAAACACAAAACCGACTTATGTAGGTTAAGTGCACCTGAGGGGTTGAGAGCCTTCAGCATTAAAGTGGGACGTGGGAGGGTTTTCCTGAGGTCCGGAGAGATAAGCTCTAATCTCACTGACAGTTGCAACAGGAAATTCACTGCACTTCTGTAGGTCACACTGGATATGAACTTCTGCTGAATGCTGCAAATGGAAATTTCCTTTCACTTTATAAAAGTAGACTTGTGTATCTACAATGCATGGGGAAAAAAAGAAAAAATCACATCCCACAGATTAGCTGTGTGTGTACAAGTGTGGCTGACAGAGAGAAGCCATTAAGTGAAAAATGAAGAAGTACACAGAGAGTGTGATCATTCACTGACTCTTTGTTAGACAGATAAAGTCTGCCATTGTTTTCATCTGCTGCTATTCTCACATACACCCACGTCTCTTATGTGTGGCGTGCGTGTTTGTGTGTGTGTGTGTGTGCGCGCATGCATGGGGGGTGGTAAAGAAAGAGAAAAAACTCATTCCAAGACAAGTATGAAAAAGGTATATAAGAGAAAGCTGGAAAGAAAGATTCACTCAGTGAAAGAAAGAAAGATAGTCATAGAGAAAAAGAAAGATGCTGGTTAATATGAGAGGCAGATTAATACTGGAGACATGCAGATTAATATCAAAGGCAAATTTAGGTTAATATCAGAGGCAGATTCATAACAGGCAGATGTAGGTTAATGTCAAAGGCAGATTTAGATTCATTTCAGGGGCAGATTAATATCAGAGGCAGATGTAGATTCATATAGGAGGCAGATTAATATCAGAGGCAGATGTTGATAAATATCAGAGGCAGATGTAGATAAATGTCAGAGGCAGATTTAGATCAATATCAGAGGCAGATGTAGATAAATATCAGGGGCAGATGTAGATTAATTCAGGGGCAAATATAGATTAATATCAGGGGCAGATGTGGATTAATTTCAGATTAGTTTAGATTATTTCAGGCAGATTAATATCAGAAGCCGATAAAGAGCTGTAGATTAAGATCAGAGGCATGCTAATATTGAAGGCAGATGTGGATTAATATCAGATACAGGTGTGGATTAATATCAGATACAGGTGTGGATTAATATCAGTTACAGATGTGGATAAATATCAGAGGCAGATGTGGATAAATATCAGAGGCAGATGTGGATTAATATCTGATGTGGATAAATATCAGAGGCAGATGTGGATAAATATCAGAGGCAGATGTGGATAAATATCAGAGGCAGATGTGGATAAATATCAGAGGCAGATGTGGTTTAATATCAGAGGCAGATGTGGATTAATATCAAAGGCAGATTTGGATAAACACCAGAGGCAGATGTGGATTAATATCAGAGGCAGATGTGGATAAACATCAGAGGCAGATGTAGATTAATATCAGGGGCAGATGTGGATTAATATCTGATGTGAATAAATATCAGAGGCAGATGTGGATAAATATCAGAGGCAGATGTGGATAAATATCAAAGGCAGATGTGGTTTAATATCAGAGGCAGATGTGGATAAATATCAAAGGCAGATGTGGATAAACACCAGAGGCAGATGTGGATTAATATCAAAGGCAGATGTGGTTTAATATCACAAGCAGATGTGGATTAATATCAAAGGCAGATGTGGATTAATGTGATTAATGATGTGGAGATGTGGAGGCAGATTGCAGAAACACACAGCAGTTCTCAGTATCATGTCATACTTTATGAAAATGTCTGTTTTGTGGTAATACATTGCTGTTTGGATGTTTGTTTCTTAACCAGAACATTGTGATGACTGGCGCAGGATCTTGTGGTCAGGGATCTTCATGTTCTCTGTGTGTGCTTTGTCTACACAAACTACACATAATGTAGCGCTTTAAGAAGTTACTTGAGGTCAGACTCCGTGACTCAGAGACTCCGGAGCGTCCAGTGACGTGTGTGCAGTGTGTGCGACGAGTGGACTATAGGGGACGTTCCCTTTTAACACAGATCGGCATCGCTGTGGAAAAGATGAGGAGATGGAGCAGATACTGTGGGCTTTTGGAGTCGAGAGAAGTCGGATGTTACAGTGCACACATCTGTCTTAGTACCTGTACACATGTTTCAGTCACCACTTTTTCAGGTCATAGTTAATTGTCTGTTGTCACCAGTTTTTCAGGTCAGAGTCTGTTGTCTGACGTCTGCGTCTTTAGTTTTGTGCTCAAAGAAGAAGTAAAAGAAGCTCTTTTGCTCGATTGAAGCGGATCAGACGAGCGATTGTTTAAACGTAATGTAGCATGCTTTGTAATGTAGTTTGCTTTGCATTTTTCCAGATGCCCCCACATGAAAGATGCATTTTTGTGATTAAAGCGAACAGCACAAAGACCTTGCTGTGAAACAGAACAACTTCCTTTGTCTCCCAGGAGAGGATGAGATTTCAGTAGCCCGAGCTGAACTCTACACTTTCATAACACTGCTTTATTCGTGTGAAGTAATGTCAGGATTTCCTTTGTTCTTGACTGCTGACTACAGATGTTGGGCCTGCCGTATTCATGGAGTCACTTAGAAGTTTGTTGACTTTAACAACCATCATAATTATCATCTACCAAAAATCCTAACTCTTGCCTTTGAGTGTTTGTGTCAAAGGCTATGGGTGTGCTGTAGGTTAAATATAGTTGTGTAAACCACATGCTGAAGATTCGTGCGAAAAGGCAGACGCGGAGGGAGAGAGGCCAGTTTTTACACTGCTTCCTCATGCACGTACCCGGCAACGCAGTCTAAAGATCTACGTGCTTACCGGAGACTTTATCGTGTGTTTCCTGTGTTTGCGCATATTTGTGCCAGGTGGAGTCGTTAGATGTTTATATACTAGAATAAGTGTGTGTGTGTGTGTGTGTGTGTGTGTGTTCCACTGCCCTGTGATCCAGCATGAGCAGCAGTTTGAAAAAGATTTGGTTGTTTGCTTTCACGTGTTTCAGAGGACGCACGTGTTAACCTTCACCCTCCCCAGTTGGTGGCTGTGGTAGCACTAGGGAGAACTGGAAGGTGATTGGCAGATGACCACGGGGGTTTTCTTCGGGTACTCCAGTTTCCGCCCCCAGTCTGAAGACATGCACTGTAGGCTGTTTTGCAGTTCCACATTGACCATAGCGTGTGACTGCGTGTGCGATGGGTTGGCACCCCGTCCAGGGTGTCCCCTGCCTTGTGCCCAGGCTCCAGACTCCACCACAAACCTGTCTAGGATTAGCAGTATGGAAAATAAATGATATTTTTTTAAACGGAAGCACTTTACTTTAAAAAATAGTTAGGTAGCTATAATATAAGTTCAGTATAACTCAGCTAAAATACAATGTAAAGAACAAAACTGTTACTAGAAGACAGATCAGTAGATGACATATACATACAGAGGGTGGGTTTGAAGTACAAATGTACAGAACAAAGCACAGCTAGTTATCCACTAGATAATAACAACTTTGCAGCTGGTTAATGATATAAATTCCACAATTAATCAGATGACCATCACGCAGCTTCCTACCAAATTACAGAACAAATGTAAATATTTCAGGGAAAAAAAAAAAAGCTGAAACCCCCATCAGTCCTAAATTTTCCTCTTAGTGTTCCTCAGAATACTGGACGCTTGTCAGTCTCAGGAGAGGGAGATGTCACCGATTGGTTACTTGCTCTCGCCTGCCATTGTATCGTTTGACTTCCTTTGTCCCTAAATTTGGGGGCGTTGACATTTAGTGTATCCGAGCTGGCGTGTGACATTTGAGTACAGTTTTGCAGCTCGTTTTAAGCCAGCCCCCTCTTGACAAGGCGCTGCCATCAAATACTATTAGCAGCTCAGGAACCATCCATTAGCATCGTGGTGCAAAACCAAAGACGCTACATCGGATCACTACGTCTTGTGTGTGGAAAATTGTGTGATCTGTTTACTCTGATAAATAAACTTATGCATTTCTCTCTCTCTCTGTAGATAAGGAGTCTCGGAGGGCGGTAGCACATGAGCATTTGGGGGAGGTGTTGCGCATCCTGCGGCAGGTGATCAGCACCTATCCTTTACTCAACACCGTGGAAACACTCACCGCTGCTGGCCGGCTCATCTCTCAGGTCAAAGGTCAGTGCTGCTGAAATACCAAAAAGCCTAAAAATCATGACTCGGTTATTTTTCCGTATCACCAGTATAGTGATTTCCACGTCTCTTATGTGCATTTCACTAAATTCTATTATAAAGCTGACGTAATTCGAATCTGGACCTCCAGCCTTTTCTAGGTAACTGTATTTCTGAAGTGCGTCAGCCCCAGACATGTTCTACCACAGCGATGTGATCGAGTGAAAGTAAGCAAGTGCAGAGAGATGGGTGGATGAAACTTCCTCTCATACATACATCCTATGCCATGGCAACGGCTGTCTTTTCATCCGACAGCTGTTTTTAGAGCGTACAAACCACAACTGTAACAGTCTGGGTATTGATCTCCACCTTGTTCAGGAAACACTTCTAACACACTCATTAACCACTCCTAGAAGCTTGTGGAAGGCCCCCAAAGCTTCAGGTTTATAAAGCGTTTAGGAAGGTATAAAGAGCCCTTATTGAGCTGTGGTGAAGATACCACGACTGAAATGTGTTCAGTTAAGCATGCAATACTTTTTACACAATCGACTCTATGCATCTTTTTTATAAAAGCACTTTCTACCCCAGTGCTGAATATATATATATATATATATATATATATATATATATATATATATATATATATATATATATATATATATATATATATATATATAATGTATGTGTTGTGTTTTATTCCTTATACACCACATCCCATGCTTTCAATATGATCTCAGTGATGTCATCCAAACCATAAATATTACAAATAAAACTAATGTAACACACTTAACCTGATATATTACTGAACACCTGCCTTGGGTTTATTAAGATTTTTTTATTTCTTCACCACGTCTTTCTTGGATACTGATGATAAACAACAACATTTTCAGTTTCGATCATATTGAAAGTAGGCCTCAGCGTTCCCCTCCCACTGATTTAGTCGATTTGGTTCTGTGACTGTGGGAGGATAAAAAAGCATCAAGTGTCGTTTACTGATGGCATGTTTGTGTAGTCCTATTTCCACTCGCTATCTAGCTCCACCTCCCCAGACTATGAGCGTGAAGAGAAGCACGTGGTGTTTCCCAGTTTATTAGGTGAAGCTACCTTGTAGCTACACTTGGCAGCCATTTTGTGATTGTTAACCCACCATATAAACACAAGTCCCTATTTTAATGACTTTTAACTTGAACTTTTTACGACTAGAGACTCGAATGTACTTGAAACTTCTGAGACTCAGCCTTTTTACTGAGTTTTGTAGGTAGGCTACGTTTATAACGGATTCCTTAACACTACAGAACCTCAGTCAGTATACACTACTACTGCGTACCGCGGTTTACAAAGCACAGTGTGTGTGGCTCATGAACTTCCAAACTGACCAGGCTATAAAGTGGTAGCTAACGTAATGTAATAATGTATGGCGTGCTAGATATCTAGTGCAATAATACGCACTAAGGAAAGCGATATATGATCGCTATCGTCTCTCTAACGTAGTACATGATGTTTGCGACCTCGACTAAAAGTCAGTAAGTCATTAGCTAACATTTCAGCTATGAGCTGCATCCCACGTTAAAGATATTATTCAGATATCAGATGATTGTTCCTCTTTTTAAACTGTACGTAGCAGCAGATGGGCTACAGTTGGTAACTGTATGCTAACAAAATGGTTGGTGTACTTAATAATCTGGTAACAGAATGTGTATAATCAAAAAAAGATGCAAATGATCCACCTTTAATCTAAAATACTTTCCATTGAGAAGCAAATCATTACTCGGGAAATCTGAGAGAAGCCCTTATTCCTGGTTTTGTCCAACCTGAGTGAATTTTTGCATGTATAAAGCTTGATTCCTAAATGGACCTTCTCACCTAATCGCCTGCTCTGAAGTGAAATTATCTTCTATTGTAAGGGAGGGGGCAAATACTTTTACCGTGACGGTAAAGCACTTCTTTTTTTTTTTTCTTTTTTTTTTATTGGAATGTTACTGTTTGGTAGCAGTAGCTTTTGTTTGTTATATTGTCAAACAGCAAGCAGAAGTAAGTTTGAGATGGTTGACAAGCTTCACGGTATTGTCTCATACGCCATTCAACTTCACACACACACCGCACAGCATTGTTTCACTTGTCCTGTGTGCAGGCTTCAGTTACGAAGGCAGAAATGAGGCACAGAAGAAGGACTTTGAAAAAGCCATCGAGACCATCGCAGTCGCCTTCAGCAGCAAGTGAGTGCATTCGCGTCTGAGCTACATCATGTGCTCGTTTATTTCCACGTAAACACTTCCCTTTTTCAGATAGAGTCTGCATCGCAACGCTGGGTACGACCTGTCCCCGAGACCAACTCGAGTCAGCTGTCAACCATGTGCTTCCAAAAGTGTTCTTTCCTGATTGTAGGCGTTTATAACGAAACGGTTGAGCTGTTGAGGGGTTTGCTTGACTCACGGTTGTGTAGGAGGATGTATTGTGTGTGACGGGGGTTGCTTTAGGGGTGTGTTAGTGCCAACTCACGGACAAATCTTTTATACCACTGTGCTGTTGAATTCTCAAATCTGATTGGTAAAGAGGTGTGGATTCATTTTCTATAAAAGCCGCTCTGTAATTCAGGGCACAAGTGTATATTTTAACGCACTTGTTTTAATACGTTATCGTCTCTATGGTAACAATTCATTTACAGGGTCCCAGCATATAATCTAAGGCTAATAATATACAATTGTTGTGTGTGTGTTTTTATTGTTTTTATTTTTTAAAATGTCTTGCTATTTATGTATATATTTTATCTATATTATATCTATTTAGCTATTTTAAGAGAGAAAAAAGACAGGATGGTGAAGGAACAGCTGTTTATAGCTGTTATAACGTAAGTGATAGCAGGAACTAACTTGTCTCGAGGGTGTTCCACAACATTAAATGTAACTATAAATGGTTAAAAGTGCATGTTGTTGAATAAAAAAAAAATGTTAGCAGTAACAACTTGCTGTGGTGTTAGAGGAATATAAAAAAACACATGGGGGCGTGCTGTTATAGGAAAATAATCAACTTCAGGGTGGTCTGCTTCAAAGATTTGTTGTTGATTTATTTTTGTATAACAGCACGACATTGAATATTTACTCTTTACTGAACTGATGGCACTTTGGTGTTTCCCTCAGACACCATCCTCATGTTTTACACCCTTAAAGTCACACACTTTGACTACAGTCAAACTGTAGATAAATACAGGATCCAGTGTGGATAGCAAGCTTCCTCGATGCTTATGATGTACATTAACTCACCATGATTCAAAGAGTACGAGCTCTCTATCCATCTCTCTTTCCCTCTGTGTAGTGTATCTGAGCTGCTGATGGGTGAGGTGGACAGCAGTACCCTCCTGTCTGTGCCTCCCACTGAGAAGAGCAGGGTAAGAGAGTCTGTGTTTGTGTGTGTGTATACAGTCATGTGAAAAAATAAATGCTTTTTTGACATATTTGGACAAGCAAACATTGGATCCTCTTTGAAACAGCGCCTATTAATAAAGTTGATATACTTTAACAAAAGCACAACTAGAATTAGTTTTTTCAATAATTTATTCAACAGAAATATCAATAGATGTGGTATTCTTCTGTGGAAAAAGTAAGTATACCCTTGGCTTCAGAAGCTAGTATTGCCCTCTTTAGCAGAAATAACTTCTTATAGGTGTTTTGCATAATTGTCCACCAGGCTTGCTGGAATTTTTTACCACTCTTCCATGCAATATTCTTTCAGCTGCAAGATGTTTGAGGGGATTTCCTGCATGTGCTTGCCGTTTTCAAATCCCCCCACAACATTTAAATGGGATTCAAATCCGGGCTTTGACTAGGCCATTCCGTTTGTTCTTTTAGAGACCTTCCTACCTGGATTTGCTAGTGTGTTTAGGATCATTAACCTGTTGAAAAGTCCACTTTCGGTTCAAATTTCGGACAGATGGCTTCACGTCGTCTTCAAGCACTTTTTGATATGATGCAGAATTTATAGTTGAATCAATGAATGCAAGCTGTTCAGTCCCTGAGGCAGCGAAGCAACCCCAAACCACAACATTTCCACTACCGTGCTTCACAGCTGGTATGAGGTGCTTCTCCTGAAAAGCTGTCTTTGGTCTGCACTAAACATGTCTGCTGTTACTGTGGCCAAACAACTCTGTTTGATTTGTCTGTCCAGAGCACATTATTCCAAAAGGTCTGGACTTTGCCTATATGCTCATTGGCAAAGTGTAGTCTTGCAAAGGCTTTTTCCTGCCACGCCTCCCGTGCAGGTCAAATTTGTGCAATCTCTTTCTGATTGTAGAAGCATGCACTTTTACACCAGCAGTTGCAAGACTTACTAGCAGATCATATGATGAAATTTTGGGGTTCTTGGAGACGTCTTTTGTGCATCAGACAGTCTGATCTTGAGCTGAATTTGCTGGGACGGGCAGTCCTGGACTGATTGGCAGTCTTTGAAATCTGCGCCATTTGTAGATTATTTTCCTTACAGTGGAACAATGTATTTCAAATAATTTGGAGACCTTTTTAAATCCCTTTCCAGACTCATAGGCCGCCACAATCTTTTTCTGAAGGCCTTACAGAACTCTTTAGATCTTGGCATGATGCCACCACACACAGGGAACACCAGACACTATATATGAGAGGGTTATAAATAAGACCTGAGCAGGTTCTAATCACAGACACCCAATCTTCAACACCTAATTCAAATTTTATGGATTTGAAGGTGTGATAAATAGGGTGTAGGGTAGGGGTGTACTTACCTTTTCCATGTGACTGATGTTTTTTTTTGTTAATTTAAATTGTGAAAATTACTACAAAAAGTCAATTTTATGTGTCATTTTGATAGTGTATCAACTTTATTAATAGGTGCTGTTTCAAAGAGGATCAAATGTTTGCTTTTCCAAATTTGTCAAAATAGCCAACAATTTCCTTGGGGTGTACTTATTTTTTCACATGACTGTGTGTGTGTGTGCGCGCGCGTATGTATGTGTGTGTGTGGGACCAGTGGCACATAGCCGGCTTTGTTGAATTATTTAGGGAGATTTCCACTACACATTCACAAACAAGAGCCTGCCCAATCAGGAGTCAACAGAAATTCTCCCAACTGAAATATTCTAGTGATGACAGTAAAAGTGGCTGCATCATCGTTACAGGACACAGTGACACAGCGATGTTCCCGACATAAAGTGGTACTGATGGAGGGTTTTGAAATTTTATCAGCTGTAACAACATGTAAAATTATACCATGACAAAATTCATTTGGACTAGTTGTTGATAAAATGTGACAAAATCTATCTTTCTGTCTGTCTGTCTGTCTGTCTGTCTGTCTGTGTGTCTGTCTATATATCTGTCTGTTTCTCTATCTGTCTGTTTCTCTGTCTATCTATTTGTCTATCTTTCTCTGTCTATTTCTTGTCTATCTGTCTGTCTGTCTGCTTATCCGTCTCTGTCTGTCCCTCTGTTTGTCTGTCTACCTATATATCTGTCTGTCTATCTGTTTCTCTATATGTCTGTCTGTCTGCTTATCCGTCTCTGTCTGTCCCTCTATCTGTCTGTCTGTCCATATATCTGTCTGTCTGTCTGTCCACCTATATGTCTGTCTGTCTGTCTATCTGTTTCTCTATATGTCTGTCTATCTATTTATCTATCTGTCTGTCTGTCTATCTATCTATTTATCTATCTGTCTGTCTATCTGTCTATCTAGACATGCACTTCTTCACTAATTACAAGAAGCCGTCTGTTTCCACAAACAGATAAGCTAAGTGCATAATCATAATCCAGAACTGTGTGTTGATGGCCAACAAAAATAAAGAGTAACTCTGGAGGAAGGGATGAGAGAGAGAGAGAGACAGACAGACAGACAATGTGTGTTCTCCTTCAACCACAGAGGTGTAGCACACCCATGACCAACCATTTCCTAACTGTTTGTGTGTACAAAGGGAAAGAGAGAGCAGGACAGATGCTGTTTGTGTGTGTGTGTGTGTGTGTGTGTGTGTGTGTGTGTGTGTGTGTGTGTGTGTGTGCGTGTGTGCGTGTGTGCGTGTGTGCGTGCGTGCGTGCGTGCGTTTCTGTCTGTCTGTTTGTTGCTTCCTGTTCTAGGTTTTTGTCATAGCTTCCTCTTCTAACTCTCTTGAGCAGACAGTCTCCAGTTCATATTTACACTACCTCTTACTATTTAATTCTGTATTCAGCTTCAGGAGGAGAAGCTTTCTGTCACTGCCCTCTGTTCCGAGTTAAAATTCTGCTCAGATTCCCAGTAGTTGCAGGACTGAAATTGAACTTGAAGAAACCGAAAAGGTCGTGGAGGTCAACCGAGCCACACTGTAAACCTGACGTTCATTCTAATGTTCCCCACAAGACACGCTCACATGACTGCAGATAACCGCTCGTTTAACTAGAGAAGTGCCGGTTTCCTCTTTCCTTATAGTTCTGGCAAACGCTGGAGCTATACTTAGCATGTGTGTTATCAGTTCCCTCTAAAAAAAAAAAGTCAAGATATTTGTGTAGATTTGTGTAGATAATTAAGGGTATTTAAAGAATATCAGCTGCAGAAATCTTCTCCAGTGGAAAAAATGATTGGTGTTATGTCGGCTTACTAGCAAACATTAGAGGTATACAATATGGACAAAAACAACATTTTTTTGTGTGTATGCTAATTCTATCTCTGAGATCCTCTGCAAACTCTGAATGCTTTCAGAACCCAGTAGAGTGATTTTCTTTTGTATATTCCTGGCTTCTGTAATATAATTTTTTAAACAGTGAAATATAACCAGGTCAGTGGGTTTTTTTTTTGTTTGTTTAGTTTTTTTTTTACCAATTTTGTTGCCTGGTATTTTTCTATCCAGTTTCATTGAGCCTATAGCCACAGATTCTTGTTCTTGGCTGACAGGAGCGAAACCCCATGTGGTCTTCTGCTCTTGTAGCCTATGCACCTCAAGGTTCTATGTGTTGTGAGTTCTGAGATGCTTTTCTGCTCACCGCGGTTTTAAAGAGCGGTTCTTTTCAGTTACTGGAGATGTCCTGTCCGCTGAAGTCAGCCTGGCCGTTCTCCTCTGACCTCTCTCATCAACGAGGCATCACACCGACAGAACTGCTGCTCACAGGATGGTGTTTTTTTTTTTTGGTTTTCCGTACCATTCTGTGTAAACACTTCCTCAATAACTCAAAAATAATTTAGCTTATGATTAATAATGAATTTGAGCCTAATGAAAGTTTAGGGCTCCAATAAATGGATGGAGATCACTGGGAACGTTTGAGTAATAAGCCTAATATTTCAATAGTTCAGTTCAGTAGTGAGATTCGTGCAGGAGGGCTTAGTGGTTAGCTTGTTTGCCTCGAAACCTCCAGGGTTCGGGGTTCAAATCCCACATTCACCCTGTGTGCACAGAGTCTTCATGTTCTCCCCGTGCATCAGGGGTTTCCTGCAGGTACTCTGGTTTCCTCCCCCAGTCCAGAGACATGTAAGCTGATTGCCATTTCCAAATTACCCATAGCGTGTGAATGTGTATACGCTTGGCACCCCGTCCAGGGTGTCCCCGGCCTTGCGCCCCCGAGTTCCCCGCGACCCTGCGTAGGGTATGCGGTACAGAAAATGGATGGAGTTAAAGGGATCCCTGTCTTCAAAAAGTTTGAGAAACCCTGCCCAACATTGTGGTAATGATAAACAAACAATATATTGTGAAGCTCCACTATAATGATTTATGTGTGTTCTGTGTGTGGGTGAACAGTCTATGGAGAACCTGTCCGGACTACCGATGGGACAGGGTGTGGAGGGAGGGAGCCGACGCAACCATGAGGACTGTAGTGAGTATCTGATCGACTCTCTCTCTCTCTCTCCGTCTCTCTCTCTGCAGCCTGGCTGTTTTCCTCAATACTACCACCATATCTTTATCATTGTGTGTGTTTGTGTGTGTGTGTCTCAGTGATGAGCCCGGAGCAGGTGGACATCCTCCTGCAGCACAGTGAAGGAGGAGTGGACTCAGCTCTGGGCTACGCAAAGGCCATCGCCAAGTACATGAAAGACATCATAAGCTACGTGGACAAGCGCATTGTGCTCGGTAACTGAAAATGTAGACACTTTATTCTTTCACTCTATTTTGATCTCTCTGCTTGGAGCTGACATGAAGCACGCAGACAGGAATTGAAATAAACTAGTATCATAAACAGGTCTGTAACATGTTCTGAACTTTGTCTGGATGTTAGAGATGGAGTTCGCTAAAGGTATTCAGAGGCTGTATCAGTCAAGCAAGCAGAGCTTCACACAGGTAGAGAACGCGTGTGTGTGTGTGTGTGTGTGTGTGTGTGTGTGTGTGTGTGTGTGTGTGTTTGTTTTAAAGCTATTTAATATGTAAGACTGGTTATATTACATTGCAGTTTATATTATTGCTGCTCTCTCTCTCTCTCTCTCTCTCTCTCTCTTTTTTTCTCCTCTATCTCTCTCTCTCAGACCCCTATGCCTTTGCTGTCGATCTATTCTCTGGCTCTGGAGCAGGACTTGGAGCAGAGTATGGGTGTGCAGCAGTCCATAAACTCTGTGCTCACACACTCTTTTCTACAGGTAACAGTCACTAAAAAGGGGTGTCCCAAATGTCTCCATACATGCATACAGCAGGGGACTATATATTCCAGCACCATGTCGGTAAATAAAAGCATGTAGACTGTAAATAAAGCTGAAATTAACCTACGGTTCTCATTTTCTTCTCTGCCCCTAAACCACTTCAGCCTCTGATGCAGCGTAAACAGGAACATGAGAAGAAGCGTCGAGAGATTAAAGAGCAGTGGCAGAGGGCCAAGAGGAAACTGGTATGCAGACTCAGTCACACATATATCCTCTGCATGTTGGAATACTAAGCTTCAAAAAAGTTTATTCACACATAAATATATTTAATAATACATGTGTAGTATCGGATGGCTTTATACAAGCACAGTGAGATTAGCTCGGCGTCTCCCTGAACATGTTGTGTAAAAAAAAGTGCGGTTATGTTTATATAAACGTGTGACATCATGCGTGCTTGTCCGGTGCACGTACAGGGAGACGCCGAGAACAACCTGCGTAAGGCGCGCCAGCTGTACCTGACCCGCTGCGAGGAATACGAAAAGGCACGGATCGTGGCCAATAAGGTGGAGGAAGAACACGGCGGAACAGGAAGCGGCTCCACCCAAAAGACTCTGGACAGGAAGAGACGACACGAAGAGGAGGCCCGCAACAAGGTCAGTTCCTGTTCCAGGCAGGAAATGACACAAAAAACCCACAGACTCACAACTTGAGGAACAAATTGTGACTTCTCTACAGTACACCTCACCTAATCTGAGTCGGCGTTGGCAAACGATGCAAAAGTGTTGCAACAGTAAATCATGATGTGAAGTCTTGGCATGCAGCGAGCAGTTCCACCCACATGAATACTGTGTAGAGTCATGCATGGTGTGTGATGCTGGTAGGAATGAGTACATCGACCCCTGCGAAAGTAAAATAAGAAAATAAGGTCTGCTCATGTTCAGCTTCTGTGGTCCTTAGTTGGCTTAGTTAGAGTAAGAATAATAGGAAGAGTACGTAGTTACAGGAGTGAGAATCGTTAGCCTAGACATGTCAACGGGTGGTTATGCAAGGGTTACATGACACAAATATTTATAACCACAAGTTTTCATCAAGATTCAGGCTAGTAGTAGCAAGTCAGTGTGTGTATAAAACCATTTAGTTTTTTAATCTGACTCTGTACACATTAACAGCTTCTAAATCTGAAGAGATCTCATCAACAGTACAGGACGTAAGTAAGGAAAAATGTCAGATATACTTCAAAGGTAGACATTATAATAAATATATAATAAACACTACAGGCCATGCTATTAGCACCACTGTAGAAACGATAATCAGTGCTGCTGTTATAGAAAATAAATCTGACCACTCAGAATCAGCGCCGTGGTATAAATTTGTATATCATATTTCTGTGTGTTTACGTGTGCTTCCCAGGCCGAGGAGGCTGAGGCCACATACCGCACATGCATTGCTGATGCCACCACTCAGCAGCAGGAGCTGGAAGACGTGAAGGTGAACGTGCTGAAACAGATCCAGGACGTTATCAGACAGAGTGACCAGATACTGCGCGCAGTGAGTTTTCATCCTACACACACACACACACACACACACGCACGCTTCCTTTGGGGCTTCCCATCCAAAAAGCCCCACGCTACGCTAGCAGCAATGTGTTATTAAGTAGTCGAGTAGATGTTATGAAGTATTTTCTCCACAGGTAAGGAACTGTCAGTTCCTTTTTTGGATTCTCGAGAGATGATTTCCAACATTTCCGACAGACCACATAAATCTTAAATTTAATAACAAACAGAAACACTATTGTATTCTGGTATATACCTTTACAAAAGGAAAATACAAGTGGTGTGTGTGTGTGTGTGTGTGTGAGAGAAACAGTCCTTCACATAATAAAAATGTTGTAATTGCCGTATGAAACAACTAGAACCCGAATGCTGTATGGTGTGGTTAGATGAAGCACATAAACCCAGCATGGTATTCATTACGGGCAATCCAAGTACGACTGTCAAAGTTCCATGTGGGGGACAGATGGTAACACAATGGTGTGATCCATAATTGTAAGACAAGAAAAAAACAAGCATTGGTGAAAACCAGGAAACTTGAAACTACGAAACAAGGCACAAGAGATAACCAGACTAATGAAGGTGAGACACAGAACTAGGTGAACACAGTCAGGTAACACACCTCACCACAGGGGCAGAGACAGGACAGGAACAAAAACACGTGACGTGAACCCAAAATAAAACAACATGAAAGCAGCGCTGGTCAGGCTGGGATTCCTGACGTGGGCTGAGAAGGGCAATTATTAACAAATTTAGAATTATGTAAGATTAAAAATGTATCTAGAGTAATGTTACTTAATAATAAACACCATACTTCATCATTTTGTGAAGGAATACAGTATGTGGGATATTTTCCCATGGATTAAGCTCAAGCCTAGAGTAAAAATGACTTTGAGTGCTGAATCACCCCTGACACTGTGTTTTTAGTACAAGACCAGGCTTGATCGGTGTCTGATAAACCGGCCCTCTGTTAATTAGATGAATCACTCGATGTCTAGATGAGTTTGAGACGTCTCTAATTGTGAGCCTCTGGTCGTCTCTCCCTTTTCTCCCCCCATCATCAGTGCACCATATCGTACTACCAGATCCTGCACATGCAGACGGCGGCGCTGCCCGTGCATTACCAGACACTGTGCGAGAGCTGTAAGCTTTACGATCCTGGCCAGCAGTATGCTGCACACGTCAAAAACCTGCAGCTCAGCACGGAGCGGGTCACAGTGTTCCAGTTCGAGCCGTACTCCGCCTCAGGCACACAGTGAGTTACTCCTTCATCAAAGAGTCCCTTATTACAGGGTGCTTCATTGTGCAAGGTGTGGCTGGCTGCGATGATGTTCACCCCTGTCATTTATATGACAGATTAATGTCCAGATTGTACTGTGGAGGATACCGACATATCTCTATATATTGTTTTTCTTGAATTGTGGCTTCATCTGTTTAAGCAAATATAATAGAATGTTAACATAAATATGGAGTAATTAATAAAAGATTCAAAGAAAAAGAAAGAGGGTAAAAATTTCCACAAAAATGTCCTTAGACAGAAGGTGGAGTAAAACACAACAGGGCATTCTGTTATAGGAAATGATCAACAAGAGGTGGTGTGATGCATCCCGACATGAATCAGAGTTATTGTTACCACCCTGCAGTTAATTAATTTCCTATAACAGCAAGTTTACAACAATGATCACATTCAGAAAGTTTCATAAGAGCAACAGATCTGTAATACTGTGTTAATGTTTTACTCTGCGTAGTCATCCTGTTCGCACCCGTCATGATAGCATCACTGACGACCAGCAGCACAGCAACATGGAGACCCCACACACCAACGAACTGGTGGTGTCTGCAGAAGGGGGCGTGGTCAAGACCAGAAGAGGTCTTTTTTTTTTTTTTTTGAGAATTAAATGAACAATACAGAAAAATAATGCATTTTGCATGAATCAAAGGATTGCAGTATGTCACAGAATTCACCATGATGCTTTTCTCAGTTTCTGTTTTGTTCTGGTTGTTATTTTTTTTGCAGATCGAGCTCAACAGGCCCATAAGTCCTGGCCCTCGATGATGAGTGACACAGACAGTGTAGGAGGAGGAAGTGGACTGGGTTCTCCTACCACCAGCTCAGGTGCAAGCCACAATACTAACCACACACCCTGAATCGGGCACAGTTCACACCGGGGACAGTCTAAACAGATAGAAGACGATACTACGTAAGAGACGTGCACTACATACATGCTTAAGATCTAATGCAGTGAATACTTTTACAGGAGATGTCTCAAAGGCTCCAAGACCGGTATCAGCTGGAACCTTGTCTTCCAACGAGGACATCGAGGAGAATGATGGCAATGTGACATCTTTTGAACAAAGTGAGCACGTAACGCTCTGTCTACATATGGTTTTTAAATTTGTGGGCATATGTTTATAATGTATACGGTTTACAAGGATGGGTCCACACCTGTTTTCACTATTTGAATAATTAGATTAATTAAATAAAGGAACACGCTGGCTTTTTTTTTTTTTTTTTTTTTTTTTTTTTTTTTTTTTTTTTTTTAACAAAATTGGTGTTCTAATACCGTAGGCAAAAATTTCAAAATGTTGAGATTAACTAAGAATGCAGACGTGCCAACCCTTATACATTTTGCGTTGGAACTCCACAATTTAACTTTGCGGTACACTGCTATTAGTTTATCACTCAAAATATGCAAAGTGTTCTACTTTTCCCACGAAAAATGGGAGATGAGGCAATTGAGATGTGAATGATTGACCATTGAGTCAAGTGTTTGGAACTCCCTGATGTTAACTGAGCCCCTGGTAGCTCCTCCCCCTTTCTACCCATTTAGTCCCCATGAAATCAAAATGGAAGTTTTGTGGTGTTTAGTCTGAACACGTTCGCCTTAAGGCTATCTATAAGTTGGTGTGCTCCGAAACAATGACAAAATTCGCAGTCAGAAGATATACGCGTCCAAAATGTCCCGCCCTGACTTCCTGTTTCAGTAGAAATTATGTCAACACACTGAATAACGCTGTGCGTTTGAAAGCACTTCTTCATAGGGACTTTAATGATAGCAATCTCTCATCTCCTCTTGATTTTCCCGCTCAAAAGATGCACCGACATCAGTTAACGATATTTATTAGGGATGCTTAATAAGACAATGATATAGGAAGTAGAAAATAACAGTTGACTCCAATGAAAGATTTTTCCATTATAAATGAGTTTAAACTTGGATGTAATGGAAGTTTACTGGCAATTGTTGAAATCTGTCAAACGTTTACACTCGAACAGTAAAAGTCTTTCCTAAGGTGTTCTTATATAGTTTTATTCAACATTCCAACACTGGGGCAATACAATAAAAACAACTCAATTTACTTTACTTTCCCAAACGATTCGTGAAAGCCAAGACCAAGGCGTTTCTGAGATTCATTTATTATGTGTCTGCTAGTTCGGTAACACCAATCGCAAATTCATCACCCTACCCCGTTATAATAATACACCCTGGTAATCGCACACATGCTACAGATCTGGTAGATAAAGGTTATATTGAGGAAAATGCTCAAGTATTCTGTTTCTGTTTGCATAACTGACATTAAATATGGTATGAATAAGCTATAAAAGTGCATATTAACGAGTCGTCATCACAGTTGTTTAAAGTAGTACATTATAATTACATATTAATACCATCAGTTTGATCTGTATCGTGTCAGGTATGAATGGGATTGAACCAGAGATGACTGTGTCCACCGGGCCGTTTCGAAACGTGGGTCTATCCAGAGCTGCCAAGACACACCGGCTACGGAAACTCCGCACTCCGTCCAAGTGCCGCGAATGTGACAGCTATGTGTACTTTCAGGGAGCAGAGTGTGAGGAGGTGAGCTAAGATTAAATCCAAGAACTCTACCTAAAGCAGCCTAAAACGTATTAATGCTCTGTCTCTTGTTTAACATTAAAAGGAGTATCGTTTGCACTTTGGCTCTTTTTTAAATTTTTTTTATTTTTTATGAATAGCTGTACGCTCTCCTAAAAAAGTACACAAAAGGAAATTCCCATGTTTATGTAGTGTTTAATGGTGTGTTGTAGTGTTTTCTGGCCTGCCATAAGAAGTGTCTGGAGTCCCTGGCTATCCAGTGTGGCCACAAAAAGCTGCAGGGTCGACTACAGCTGTTCGGCCGAGATTTCTCCCAGGTGCTGCAGGGCGACTCGGAGGGAGTACCCTTCATCATCAAGAAGTGCATCCAGGAGATCGAGAGGAGAGCGCTCAGGATGAAGGTAAAGGAAGAAGTGGGTGTTTTAAAATGGGTTGCGGATCTGATAAGGCATACAGGTGGGGTTTTTTTTTTTTTTTTTTCTTCTCTTTACTGAAAACTCAGTATTAATATCAGGGTTGCCAAGTGTGTTGTAAGTCCTGAAAGCTTTAACCTAGTTTTCTAGTCCTGGAAAAACATTTACATTTAATCATTTAGCAGACGCTTTTATCCAAAGTGACTTACAAATGAGAAAATACAAGCAGAGTACAATACAAGTAGTGCTACCATACAAGATCCATTAATTGAGTTCCAGAAGAAGCAAAGTGTGCAGAGTAGAGGTGTAAGTGCCAGAGTAAATGTTTTTATTTATTTTTTTATGGGTTGGGTAGGTGTTCACGGAAGAGGTGGGTCTTTAGCTGTTTTTTTGAAGATGGTGAGAGATTCTGCGGTCCAGAAAAACACCTGAGAAATTAGATAAAACCTCAAGGTCTTGGAAAATGTAAATTTGGGTGAGAAAATTTAAGCTGTGGTGAGAAAATACAATAAAAGAAGCGAATATATGCTAATATACTGTATGTAGCTGTACCGATGCTTCATTTGAGCATCCATTCACAGGCCTGCGTGTTGTTTGGATGTTGTGGGCAAATAAAAGTGATATTAAATCACTTGGTAGAGGGGGAGTGTGTGAATACAGGTCTTCTCACAGCATGTATATTTACCAAGAAAATATTTGTCACTGATGAATAAGACTTGGTATTCACCCTTTGTTTAACAGTGTTAGCATCTCTTTTTTAATGCTAGTTCGCTGCATGTAATTTGTGCAAGTTGTGAACAAATTGTGAGTCATCCTAAGATCACGAGCAACAAAAATGGTTCCCTAAAGCCACTGGGAACCCTGAGTGTTGTGTTTATATCCAATAAACATTTTGTTACGTAATTCTAAAGAACAATATAGTAACGCTATCATTTAGTTATTATTTTCTCAACAACAGAGTTGATGGTGTGTGTGTGTGTGTGTGTGTGTGTATGCTCTTTTAGGGAATATACCGTGTAAATGGAGTGAAGACACGTGTGGAGAAGCTGTGTCAGGCGTTTGAGAACGGCAAAGAGCTGGTAGAACTTTCTCAAGCGTCTCCACACGATATCAGCAACGTACTCAAACTCTACCTGCGACAGGTGTTTCATCCGACATTAAAGCTCCTTCTGCTGCTGTAGATCATTCTGATGCACACTTCCATGTAGTGCAGTGCAATAGGGTTTATTGGCTTACGTATCTTGTCTCTTGGGGGGGGATAATGGTACGATGCAGAACCCTAAAACAGAGGGTTTACCTTTCAGAAAAGTAAGCTAGAACATTTCATCATCCCAAGAACCCTTGAGGAATCTTTTTTTCCCCCTAAAAGTGCAGAATAGTTGCAGAAAAGGGTCATGACAACTGATCTATTTTTTTCTGCTTTAACCCTGATTGAGGTTATATTCACTTGTGAATTCCTTCTTAAAATAGTGATTAAATATGATTACAAAATTCTAATCGTTCATTTGTGTTACATGAAACAGTAGACGAGTCACTTGCTAGTGAGATTGAGTTATTGGTGAAGTGTTTATACAGACTTATTCATGTTTATAGTTTATTTTTGTCACTGTAAGATTAGATATAATATCAAATAAAAAACACGAAAGACCGCCTTGGAATCTTTGACTTAACATCATCTTTATTCCCTCTTCAGCTGCCTGAGCCCATTATGCCGTTCCGCATGTATAACGAGCTAATGGGGCTGGCGAAGGAGAGTCTGCACACCGAGGGCCCAGACAGAGGAGACAGTGCGAAAGGTCCTGAGCTGCTGGATCAGGGAGCGGAGACCGACCCCAAGGTGCTCAACCTGGTAGAGAAACTCCGAGAACTGCTGAAAGATCTCCCACCAGGCAACACCGCCACACTGAAATACATCGTACGACACCTGCGCAGGTGAATGGGGCAAAATCTGGTCTGTTGAACGAATCTTGTAGCATTGTACGACGGATATTATACATACTGCCAGTATTGTATTTATTGTACACTCCAGTCTCCATATGCTACTCTATATGCTACACAGTTTATAGATGTCTTTGTTTAAAATAGCACATTTTTCCACTTTCCTCACATAGTAGTTTATTAGACAATATGCACTGGTGTCCAAATTTTGCTTCTCTCTCTCTCGCCCTCTCTCGCCCTCTCTCTCTCTCTCTATATCTCTCTCTCTCTCTCTCTCTCTCTCTCTCTCTCTCTCTCAGAGTGGCTGAGTTAGAGGACGATAACAAGATGAGCTTCAGTAATCTGGGCATTGTGTTTGGACCGACCCTGATGAGACCCAAACCCACAGGCGCCACCATTTCCCTCTCCTCCCTGGTGGACTACCCTCACCAGGCCCGCATCGTGGAGGCCCTCCTTGTCTTCAAGGATCACATCTTCATCCCTTCAGACTCTCGGCCCACATCCTCAACCTCCCTGATCTTCACCATCCAGGGCCAGGTAAGAGCAGAGCGCTGGAGTCATAGATATGAAAAGCACGCAGTACCGAGTGTGTTGAACATTTTACAGGGTGTGACATGGCCAAAAAAAGCATCGTGGACAGCGTCGATCTGAGTACAAGTCACTACGGGTTTGTGGATCCAGGATATCTCGCCAGGCAGCAGGAGCACATGAACAGATCAGAATAACAGATTGTTAGGATGGCAGCTTACAATACCTCACATAGGATGTAGACAGTAATCAAAGTCAAGTCGGGATTCTGGCATATCTCGCCAGGGCTGGGTCTTGGTAGAAAGAATATCAGCAGCTTCCTAGCATGGCTTCTAGGGGTACTGTTTTACAGTCTAATTCGTCAAAGCAAAAAAAAATAAATAATAATAATGAGACATCACCAGAGGCTTGTAATTTCCTGAGATATTGGTACTCCAGCACTAACATCCCAACTTGTCACAACTCTCTAAATGTCTGAATCCTGTGAGTGTTGTTTTTGTAGGAGAGTACTGATGGAGCTCAGGAGGTGGAGGAGGAGCAGAGCAGACTGATCTCAGAGCAGGACTGTGGTGAGACACTAACACAGATTGCCATATATGATACCTGTGAGCTTCCAATTCCAGTTAGCATTTTTTTCCCTTCATGCATTCGACCTAATTACGGAGTCTGTTTTCCAGTTAACTCTCTGGGTTCGTCCGGTTCCCGCGAGCGCTCTCTGGACTCGGACTCCGATGGGGAGGACATGGAGAAGGTGAGTAAACGGCGCATTCTGGTAAGCCAGGAGAGCGAGACCAGCACGGAGGATGACCAGCTAAGCCCCCGAGTGAGTCTGGATCTGAGCGCAGTCGTCCCAGAGACCATCCTCGAGCAGCCCAATAAGACAGATGACTTCAGTGGAGCAAGTGCAGAAGAGCTGGTAGACCAGTAGAGATCAGAAACATCAGTTCATCTATCCATCCATCCATTTTCAGTCTGTAATACTACTACGGTAGCTTTTGTTTTGGTTACTCTCAGCTGAATCAGCGCACTCATAAAAGTCTAATGCACTGAAAAATTCTTTTAATCTTCTAACAGTTATATTTGTGAGACGGTGGAAAGTTTGGTCGTGTATATGATGGTGATGTTTTATACTCATCCTTTCTATTTGAATGTTTTTAGGCACACTTCTCTTCTATAAGGAGTGAAGGGAACAGAAATGAGTTGATAAAAGTGTTGGTAAGAATGCAAGTGTGAATTTAAGAAAAATCGCGATAAACAGTCTTGTGACCTTGTGAAAAAAAATCTCGCGAGATCTCTAAAAGACTTATTCCGTGTGTTCAGTTTTCCAACACTTTGCGCATCATGAAAAGGGAAAAAATGAAACATGATGAGCATTAGGGAGGCTGCATTAGTGCATACGACTACTGAATTTCCACACCCTTTTTCAGGTCTGGGAAAGAGTGCCACGATATCCCACTCTTTACCGTCATTATTTTCTATTAATCTCCTAAGTAGGGCTGGGCGATATGACAAAAATGTCATATCACGATACTTCACCATAACAGCGATCTCTGAGAATTCATTTATCATGTTGTCAATATTATATATCGATATATCGCTCAGCCCTACTCCAACGCTACAGTAAACAAGCAGGAACTCCATGCACAAAGGTGGAAGTGACCAAATATTCTATGATTTAAAAAAAAAAGCTTGTAAATGAAATGTAAATGAAGTAACTGGGGCATTAGACTGTCGTTAGTGTGATTTCGTAAACGTTTATTATTCCATCGAGTCATTTCTATGGCCACTAGGCGTTATATATTCGGGTTGTCAAAGTCGTCCGTCCATGTAGACTTTCCCCAAATATGTGTGTGTGTGTGTGTGTGTGTGTATATGTATATATGTGTGTGTGTGTGTGTATATATATATATATATATATATATACACACACACAAGAAATGCTGATTAATAATGATAAATGTCAACTGGAACAGGTCACAGATAAAATCAAAACATCTAAGGTGCAAGTGATATAAGAACTAAAGATGTCTAGTCTACCAGATGACAATAAGAAGAAGATCCAAGAATGAGAGCGAAAGGCGTGGTGATTAGGAACGCTCAAAACAACACAGACCAAGCACACAAAGCAGTTTGGTTCCAATACATCATGACACAAACTAGAGCCCCTCAGAACTGAGACGCAGAGACAGTGCTGTGAAACAAATGTCTCCTTCATATCAACAATGATACAGTGTTTTTCTTTGCACTGTTACAGATCGAAGTGTTTCGAAGTCCCTCCGAATGAGCCGTTGCCATAGAAACGATGGCGTTAGAATGAGCACGTTAATAAAACCCTGTACTTTGAATTACATCAGGAACTTTAATATAAAGCTGTAATATAAAAATGATCAACACTGAAGATTCGACAGCGCTGTGTTATTAAGCGCATTATCAAATGACCTTTTTGATTCGATTATTCTGAATTATCTTTCCATGAAAGAACATTTGTTACGTACGCTCTTATGCAGGTATAAATGAAACATCGTAAACGTGGTTCTGTTTTTGAAATATGTCATTTAAACGAATGTTTATCACTTGTCTGTTTTCTTAAATTCGTTTGCATTCTCTTACTCCAGTGCATTTTTACCAAACTAATTTTTGTTCATTATTTTTCGTTAACGTGCGTCGACGTGAGGTTAAACGTCTCCTAATGGCTGAAGGACAACGTTCCAGCGCTCTGCATGCACTGTTAGTATTAATAATGAGCAGACTGTGGAACATCTCCGACGGTCGTAGTGAGACGCGTGTATTCCCGAAGAAACTTCAAAGTTAAATCACAGTTTAAAAAGTTCAGCTACAACAGGAATAAAACCAGATTTATCATCTTTACTACCGAAACCAAAACTACAGTGCTGTACAGATCGAGATTAATCTATATCATTACATGCATTTGTTTTTTTTTCGTACTAAATTATATTATTTGATGTTCTCTTGTGTTAAATGTTATGTTACTCCACTGATTTTAATATTGTCTTAAACATTTCATTCATCGCATTGACTTGAATATGGAAATAGCTGGGTATAATAATAATAATAATAATAATAATAGGAGGAAATGATTGTACTGTGGTTTTAACTGGTGAATGAGTATGTATACAGTATACTATACATTTACAGATTTACAACCGCTTACTGCTGGTCAGTATGCTAATGCTAATGTTAATCCCTATATTGACTCAAGTTCATAGGAAATTGTGGCCATGTTATAAAGCCATTGGTATCTAAATATTACCCTCAGATCTTTATTACTTTATCTTTATTACATGTATTGGTTTAGCATGTATGTAAAAACCACAATAGAGCACCTGAAGGCACTGAGTATTATTCATTTCAGTATGAACTACTGAGTACTTAAAACTGGACACGTCAGGTTTCGCTACTTCACAGTGAATGAATGAATAATATGTCTGCTGAGATTGCAACAAACCTGTTTTTATGTTCTGTTTAAAGCTACGGTTAGGCACGTTTCTTAACAAAGAACTGATTTTCTGGTTTTGATGTGGATATTAGATATTTTTTTGCTAAACTTGTTTTTCATTTGTATCAAGGTTTTTCTTCTTCTTTTTTTTTAAAATCCATATTAGAAGATTGCTATATTTTAGTGTTTGTTATTGTACTGTACTGAACGAACAAAAACTACAAAAATCACTTGTAGTGTGAATGAACATTATGTACAAGCCATATGTTGAATCCTTATATACTTTTGGTACTATGGAAAAATTGCTAAATAAAAACAAAATGAACAAGAACTACAGAAAGTTCAAGACACTTTATTACAAAAAAAAAAAAAAGATTCATTCAGCAATTCAGCAAAACTACAACTTGGTTTTAAATGAAACGAATATACAACTGTCCAAACACGTCTTCTGTTCCAACTAGAAATGTGTAGCTGTTCAAACTGTTACCGAGAAGAAAGTTACGGAGTTGTACACGCTGTAACTGAGGTTAAAGGTCACAAATCACGCCTTATCATCTCCAGCTCGAAGAATAGCAGATCCTAATAGATAACCTGAAAGGAAAAAACAAAACATTGCGACATTTAATAACTAACTTCCCCCAGGACAGCGGCGCTGTCCTCACACAAAGCTCTGTCCTAGTAACTTCATGATAATGAGTAGTGTGTAAGAGTTCAGCTCCGAGTTTAACACCTCACCACAGCAGCTTCACTGTACAAGTCTGTAGGTTATATAACGGCCTGCGGTCTCACTCGGCCGGATGATTTTCACCACCTGTTTCAACCCCAAATCATCTGATTAAACTCAAATTAATAGCATTATTATTACTCATAATTATAACTAATTAACAGAAATAATAATAATAATACAAAAATATAAAGCATCACATTTTTACTTCCTTTTTTTGTCAATACTGTACTATGTATAATTATGAACTCTTATTTTTATTGCTATTATTAGTAGTATTAATCATAAATGAATACAAGAAGTATTATATAATAATAATAATTATAAATCAAATTAGAATAAAAGTATCAATGTTTTCACTTTTCATTCCTTTTAATAATACATGATGATTTCTTTTATTTCTATTATTAGTAGTAGTAGTAGAATTGGTATTAATAATTATAAAAGGATAAATCAAGTTATTTCTAACTATAGTTTTAAAATTACTTTTAATAATAAAGTACCACACTTATTTTCTTCTTTGTCATATTTTACTACTAAGTAGAATTATGAATTCTTATAATTATTATTATTAGCAGTATTAATCATAAAATAATACAGTATGTATTAGAATAATAATCAAAACAGAATTTTTCAATTTTCAGAAAAACATGTATATGATCATAATAGAATACAAGTCTTTTTACTTTATTATTAATTTTCTCGCTATTTTTAATAATACATACAGGTGTACTTTTTATTACTGTTATTGATTAGTAGTATTAGTATTATGAGTAATCATTAGAAATGTATAAATTAAGTATTACTTTTTAATTACTGTTTATATATATATATATATATATATATATATATATATATATATATATATATATATATATATATATGAAGTCATAAATATGAATAATATTAATAATGCTTTACCTGGCCTCTTTTCAGCCCGAAATATCGAGCCACCGGGTCTCCGGCCTGAATCCTGGGTAACTGGCTCTCCTTCAGCTTACTGACAACAGTGAAGGAAAATCCACTCGAAAGGAAAGAGTCACAACACGTCTATGATCGTCCGTGTTATTTAGATTTGCCCGAGCTGTCGTGGTGTGTCTGTAGTTCTGATACGAAATGGTAAGAGCTGAGCTGCATATAGAATACTGTATAGCTACTGTACACATCACTCTTCCTCTGGTTTATCATTATTATTATTAAATATAAGGGTTTCAAACTCCACGAACACTTTTTCTAACATATGTATTTCTAATTAGAACTGAAAGTGCAATATATGTTTATTTTTATGTGTGACACAAAGGTTAAACAAACAAAAAAAAGCAGATGTTTCACTACTATTATGTAAATTCAGTAAAATTCTTTAAAAATCTGTACATAATTTTCAGTATTGTGGGATATTTAGTGTAGATTTGTAACATAAAATCCCAATTAAGGACATTTTAGTTCCAGGTTGTAACACTACAAAAAGGGGGGGTTTACTTATGCACAGCACAGTACACTGGAAATTAATGGCTGCCTGTCACTGAATACTTTGGCCAAATGGTTCATAGAACTGGAACTGAAATTTCGGATCACGGTTTCGGACCTGCATGACGACAAATATCCTTTTTAAGAAACACTTCTATATTAGTCAGCTGCAGATGGGGTCAACGAAATTCCTGCATTGAAGCATGTCGGTGTTAGTAAGGATACTATCTCGCTAGCAGCTCTGTCACTTCTTCCTTGGTCATCACGATGTGCTCAGGGACCAGCTGCAAACACAAAACACGGTGTTATTAAACCCAAAACGCACAAGATTCTCAAATACATGTGTTGTACGAGAAGAACGTGTTTCTCACCTCGTGTTCTGTGATGTTGATGAGCAGCTCTTGCTGCAGAAACTGCTCCAGGATGTACTTCGGTGCCATGTCCACCAGCGACTGCAAAAACAGTCAACAGGTCCATACGCAATGTCACCTGGTAGGGTACCTCTAGACTTCTCTCATTTAACAACTCAGGAAAGTCAGGACAATGTCTCTTACACTATATGGCAAAAGTTTGTGGACACCTGACCATCACACTCATATGTGCTTGTGGAACATCTCATTCCAGACATAGTTCCCCTTTTACTGTTATAATAACCTCCACTCCCTCCAGAGAGAGTGCCTTTGTGTGTGTGTGTATCAGGCTTGGGGATTAACGGAATACATGTATTACACAACACAATAGAGACAGCTGCTTGATTATAGTTCTGGTTCTCTCTGCCCAGTCGTGACTCACATGAGCAACCTGCTTCTGCATGCGCAAATACATTTTGTGCAAAGTTCATTTGGTAGAAATGAACACAATGTTCTCTGAAATGCTTTTGTTAGGGTGACCGTGTGTCCTCTTTGTCCCCCCAGACATGTCCTCTTTTTCAGATCTTAAAAAAGCGTTCAGCCGGGATTTCTAAATTTGAGAAAATGTCGGGATTCGTCTTTAGTTTCATTATGACGTGCTTATGGTCTAATACTGCATCATGTGTGCGCATATTTGCGTTGTTTTAACCCCTCTCTGTAATTCCCGCCTTCTCGCACACCGATTGGTCGATTATAAAAGACTTGCAGCAACTATTGGCCAAATTCCTGCCTCTCAACCATTAGCCTACTCTCACCGAGCGCGTGAAGGTGAAGTGCTGTTGTATACGGCGTCAGTTACTTGACAATAGCAGCACTGACGGCTGTCCCGAGTCGAAACAATGCCCATTTAATTTCAAGTTATCGCATTCGTATTACATGGTCATTCAAATGTGTGAACGATGGCAGGAGGTACACTCGTGGCATCTGAGATTTTATTTTATATATATATATGTGTGTATATATATGTATGTATATATATATATATATATATATATATATATATATATATTTTTTTTTTTTTTTATGTGATGCTAATAGTGTGTCTTTCTCAGTGTATTAAAATCTGTATTCATAGTAACACTGTTTTAAACGCTATTAAGATATGAAAAAAAAAGGTGTCCTCTTTTTGGAAAACCAGAACATGATCACCCGAAATTTTGTAATGTAATGTGACCTGCATCAGGGACAGTGATCTTTTATTTATTTAATCAATTAAAAACAAATCCAAACATTGAACATGTTTTTAAGCTCTAAAATAAGCTCTAAAGAAAAGTATTTTGGATCATATTGCTTTTCTCTTGACTTTCTTTACATATGTGGCCTTGAACTAATCCAAAAATAATCAGATTACATTACGTTCATATTGTGAGACTTGGATTATGTTACACTGATGACATTTTTTATGAAGTCATTTGTAACTGTAATGGAAAACATTTTTAAGTAACCCTCCCAACCCTGGTAAATGTGTGTGTGTGTGTGAGAGAGAAAGTGTGTGAAAGAGAGTGCCTTTGTGTGCGAGTGTGTGTATGTAAGGTAGTGTGGGTGAAAGAGAGTGCCTCTGTGTGTGTGTGTGTGTGTGTGTGTGTGTGTGTGTGTCTGTGTGTGTTCCCCACCTGTTTTGCAGAAGGTGTCATGCCCATCTGGACCACAATAATGGCGCGGGTGATGTTCTCCTCCTGCATGCGCTGGCAGTACATCTTGATGGTTTTAATTCCCACCTTGGGCTCCTCTGCAGAAAATACATCACACACCATGAAGCACATGTTCCAGTATCACATTTACACAAACAAATCTAAAATCAGCCACAATATTCACTCTCAGCTTTCATTCCTCATTAGCCTCAAAACTGAAGAAGCAACATCTGGAGATGAAGTCCATCTCAGCTGACCGACTACAAGACGTCTGCAGGATTTGTTCAGATTTAACGTTTACACTCGCGTTCAGTTACAAAATCACTCGGACTCGTATTGTGCAAGTTCTCACAGTGAACTTTATATAAACGGTCGTTCTGAATCAGTCACCTGGGAAGAAGACAAACATCTGGTCAGTGGGATCGTCGTTGTGAGCCACGAGCACCGTGAGATCCGTCCTCCGAGGACGGCCCTCGCTCGGCTTGTCCCCGAACTGACTTTTAAACTCGTCCAGCGTCTGATCCAACTCGTCCTGCGTCACCAAGTATCCCCGATCGTGGCAGAGCTGCAGGAATGAAAGGGGAACACATCCACTCTGAGCGACTTGCCTTGATTCATCTTTATAATGAACATGTGATCTTCAGAGAGCGTCCAAGATTTACTTTGGAATTAAATTCTAAGCCGACTTTTTTAATATAAACTTCTTTCATCGACGTTTTTGGTTTCCTACATGACCCATGGTGCTCTTCGACTACCTTCTGATAGTGGTGCCAGTGGGATTCAGCACTTGCTTCATCTCTACCTAAAGAGATCGATGCAGCAGCACTTTATCATTTAGTCTGTCCAGCTTTCTCAGCTTCTTATCTGTACACTCTGCTCAAACAGATCTGCTTCCAACACTTCAACTCTCACGCTAATACTGCTGACCATGTCTTCATCATCATCTCACAGATCTAAAACTGCTAACCTGCTGGAACTCAGCTGGGTCCTAAAGCTGCGCTGCATTCTGGGACTTTGAATCCAATGTAGGGCTGGGCGATACGTATAGAAAAATATATCATATCGTGATACATGAAGACATTTCTACGATATACGATGCGTAATCACAATATATAATTTAACTTTTTTTTTTAAAAAACTGTCTGCAAAACGGTAGTAAAATAAACTAAAACCGTTAAACTGAGTTTGACAATATTTTTATACTTTAAAAGGGGTTTTTTTTTAATCACGTCAAATCAACAGCATTAATTCGGTCCCATTTAATACGTAATTTTTAAAATAATAATAATGCATCACCATACCAACAATATCTCAGAAAAGTGTATCGTGAAGTACTTTATCACGATATTAATATTACAGCGATATATCGCCCAGCCCTAGTGACAGTTATTTTGAGTGTGAACAGTGAAGTGTGAACAGCATTCGTTGAAAATGTTTAGTCACGTGATCTCAGACCCCCTCAGGCTCAGATGTGATTTGCTCGTACTTGTCTGGTTCTTCACTAATAGTAGTTTGTGTACTACCCTGGCTTGATGTTGAAACTCTGTGATGTGTGTTGCACTGAATGAGCTCTCTGTATAGAAAACCCGGACACCATGTGGTGGTGTGTAAACATCACTGCATGCTAACAGAGAAAAGCCTCAAACCTGCATTATCGTCTTCCGGATTTTCCACAAGCGGTAGGTCTCCTCTTCATCATCCATGACGCTTTAAATAATTAGCTATTAACTATATTACACACCTCCTTTAACTCTTTAATATGTGTGTGTTACAGTGGCAGATAATTACCCAAGCTTTCAAACGAAACACACACTACCGAAAATCACTTCCGGCAAAGTGACGTCACCGACATTAGGACCCGCAAAATGGTGTCTAACTATTTGCCTGCATTTTAACAAATATTAAATAACTTTATAATTTTATTTTATTATTATTATTCTTTTTTAAAAATAATTTATTTTACATTGTACGACAATGTATCCACTGTGTGTTAATATTCAACGTGTATATTTTGTATTACAATAATCCAAAAAAAGAGCATTATCCTTTATTAGTCAAGTGTTTTGTTTTTTTTATTGTCATTTAAACCATATACAGCAGATACAGTGCACAGTGAAATTTTATTCGGAAAGTGAAAAGTTATTGCATGTATTGTTTTTTATTACAGTATTCGAATGGTCCAGTACCTCGTCAGATTTTTATTCAGTCATTTCACTGACACTCAAACAAACCTATACAGCAAAACAGACATCTTACAAGTGAAATATCTTATATATTTAAATAGTCAAATTTAACTAGCATTTCCTATTATAAGATTACAAAAGAAACGGAATATAAGATTATTAAACTTATTTCTAGATGTTTTTACTCATTTCAATCTTGATTGATGATTAAAGATAATGTGTACAGTACACAGACATCAATTTTGTTAAGTAAGTTAAGTAGTAGTAGTAGTAGTAGTAGTAGTAGTAGTAGCATAAATAGGTAATATTAGAAGTAGTCTTAGTACAAATAAGTAATAGGAGTATTGGTAGTAGTCGTAAAAATATGTCATATTTATTTTAGTAGTAGCACAATATAAGAAATAGTAGTAGTATAAATATAAATATTACTAGTAGTAGTAATAAAATAAGTAATATTGGTACTAGTGTAAATTAGTAGTAGTAGTATTAGTAGTACCAGTAGTAGTATAAATATGTAGCATTAGTAGTAAAAATAGGAAATATAATTAGTAGTAATAAATACAAATACGACTAGTAGTAGTATACTAGAAAAAAGTAGTAGTCGTAGCATAAATAGGTAATATTAATAGTAGTCGTAGTACAAAAAAGTATTAGTAGTACAGGTAGTAGTCGTAGAAATATGTAATATTGGTAGTACCATAAATGCAGTAAGTAGTAGTAGTAGTAGTAGTAGTAGTAGCACAAAATAATAAATATTAGTAGTAGTATAAATATAAATATTAGTAGTAAAAGTAGTAATAAAATAAGTAATATTGGTACTAGTGTAAATAAGTAGTACCAGTATTATTAGTAGTACCAGTAGTAGTATAAATATGAAATATTAGTAATTATATTTCATTTCAGTAATAAATATAAATACTACTAGTAGTGGTAGTATACTAGAAGTAAGTAAGTAGTACTAGTAGTAGTAGTTAAGGTTCGTGCCGCGATAGAGGGCGTGGTTTGATTGTGTTTATGGGCGTGGTTACATAATAAGGTTCCTGACACGATGTGGTTGCTACACAGAGCGCTTGTGTTCGTTGCGCTCGGAAGCAGAGGTTTGAGCCGAGCCATGGTAAGGCCATTTTCCACCTACCTGTCGTGTATACCGGGTTTATTGCTCGTTTTAGACTTTATATATGAATGTGCGTAAGAGTCTGAACGGTGTTGTGTAACGAGTAGGTGAAAGGGCAGTTGTGCGTGTGCGTCTCCATTAATCTGCTCCGCCGCGGAGATGAAATGAGCACTAGCTGCTAGCTGGCTCTAATCCTGCTCTGTCAGCATGAACAGGCTGCATCGTAATTATATATTAAACTACATGTTCGCGCCGGCTCTGTGTTTATCACTGTACTGATATACCGGATTTAAAAATGGCGGTTATGTCCGTTTCATCATTGCGACACCGTCAAAGTAGATTATTTACTTCTTATTAGCCAGTTAGTTTAGCATTGTGGATTAGTTTGCTAACGCCGGATTATAGCACGTTACAGGGTTACACTGGTGAAATGACAGTCAGTACGTTTACATGGACAACAATAATGATGTCAACCCGATTAAGACAGTACTCTGATTAAGAAAGTATACCATGTAAACAGCTATTTTTGATGAGCTTAATCCGACTAAAGTCATACGCGAAGTAAACACAACTCAAATTAAAACATGTGGAGTATTCCTGTTTTAGTCGCATTATCGACGTACGTTACAGATTTACACACTTAGCGTCGTGTGGGAGTTTTCACCGCACTTTGCGACAGGACACGTACACACACGGCAGTGCGCAACCATTTTACGGCAAACAGAGCACGGCTGCGTCTGAAACCGCTTATTTACCTACTATATAGTAGGAGAAATACATGTGGTGGAGTCGGTGTCCTGATGACGCTTCTGATTGAGAAATGCTTCACTTCTGTTTTCTAAATGTTACAAGAGTCACCAGTCTGAGTTTAAAGAACCAAACTGATCATCTTCTTCTAAAAGCTCGCTTGCTCATGTTTAGAGACGCTCCAGTCTGATACTGAGCACTGGTATAGGGCCCGTACTGAGCACTGGTATAGGGCCCGTACTGAGCACTGGTATAGGGCCCGTACTGAGCACTGGTATAGGGCCCGTACTGAGCACTGGTATAGGGCCCGTACTGAGCACTGGTATAGGGCCCGTACTGGTCTGAGATCAGAACTGATCCGATTCACTGATCATGTGATGTCACGAATGTGTCTTGTAAGACCTGCCATCACACAAGGGGGGTGTGTGTGTGTAAATCTGCTATGTTTACTCGGCAGTGTAGCAGAGGGATTATTATCGTTATTAACAGCACCTGCATCCATCATGATGCAGGAATAAAACACAACCTGGCATGTCATTATGGGAAAATATTCAATGCTGGTGGACGGGTGGCGATATGAGGCCTGACGTGAGGCCTTACTGAGTCACTGTATTTACCAACAACTGCACAAAGTGTTTTATTTCTCGTTGGGTTGCCAATGATTACAATGTTGACCTTTTTAATAAATTAATCGTACCTTTTTTAATCCATTTAATATCAACAAAACTACATCACAGGGACGAGACCCTGTTATGAGCAGGCGTCCCCTCGCCATCCGCTGGTTCGTCCTCTCTCTTGGAGTAAAAAAAAAAACAACCTGTCACATGACTGAGAAACTCCGGATTAACTCGACTCTAGCAAATCAATCTTTCACCCAGATCATTTCACATGTAATGGTATCTGAATTGAGTTCTCAGCTCATAACATGTAATAATCTACTTCCTGCACTCTTTCCATCTGTTTTCATTCAAAGGGCTATGCAAATATTTTGGTTTTGCATGAAATCTTCACACTGCTTATAAGACGCCACCTTCAGCAGTCATAGAAAATGTGTTATGGCGTAAACCACTGGGAGGTGGGGTTTATTTATTTATTTATTTATTTACTTTTGGGTTGTGTAAAGTAGGATTTGGGTGACTGATGTGTTTCCGCTTCTGTCTAAACTGCATCTCGGGTCTCCTGAAGAGTCGAGGGATCGGATTGAAACGGTTTTAAACGTGACTTTGGTGTGTGGGCCATCTATAATCGTCTAATAATTCGCGTCAGACGATTTTCTTTTCGTTGTTCACGTGTGACCTGTCGACTGTTTTCGAGACCGCATTGTGCACTTTAACTTGCGTTTGACTTTCCTGCCCTTTAACTCCAATTGCCTTTGCCTTATTTATTGCAGTGTGCGCAGGCCAGCGACTGGAAAAGCGCCAAGAGTATTTACGAATTCTCCGCCATAGACATAGATGGGAACGAGGAGTCTTTGGAAAAATACAGGTTAGGATATAGTGCCTTTTTTGTGTGTGTGTGTGCGCGCGTGCGCTTTAGGGCCGTACAGCTCATCAGTATAATCAGTTCGATTGTGTTACGTTTTGTTAGATGTTTCTGTTTACACATGCTGTATAAAGAGTTTGAAGGGTTGAGGTCGAAGTCTTGGGTAAGTTGATGTGTGTGTGTGTGTAGTCAGTTCTAGGGATGGGCCATATGATAATATCGCAATAAATCTGTTTCCTGATACAGTTTTCTTTGGACAGTTGATAACACAGCGATCGCACTCGGGTGGGAACCGAAACATCCATCAGATTTCTTTCTTTCTTTCTTTATTGCTGTTTATTTTTATTATAATGACTGGACGTATGAGTCATTCATTAGCAAGCCTTAATTGGCCAGTGAAAAGCTCCAGTGTTTTGCCTGGAAACCTAATTGACCAGGTTAAAAAGTGACCGCTTAAGTAATGTAATAAAGTACGCCGAGTTAAT